>NW_027673383.1:0-27662 GCF_964194415.1 Vipera berus
AGTGTTCCAATATCTCAGGGGCTGCCTCAAAGAAGAGGGAGTCAAGCTATTCTCCAAAGCCCTTGAAGGCAGGACAAGAAGTAACGGATGGAAACTAGTCAAGGAGAGAAGCAACCTGGAACTAAGGAGGAATTTCCTGACAGCGAGAACAATTAACCAGTGGAACAACCTGCCTCCAGAAGCGGTGAATGCTCCAACACTGGAAGTTTTTAAGAAGAGACTGGACAGTCATTTGCCTGAAATGGTATAGGGTTTCCTGCCTTAGCAGGGGGTTGGACTAGATGACCTCCAAGGTCCCTTCCAACTTCTTCTTCTTCTTCTTCTTCTTCTTCTTCTTCTTCTTCTTCTTCTTCTTCTTCTTCTTCTTCTTCTTCTTCTTCTTCTTCTTCTTCTTTTTGCACCCTCTTTCTATTTGCAACGTTGCAATTTGGGTTATTTTCTGCTGAAAAACAGAAAAAATCAGCACTCGGGTTGTTTTCATACTTTGGGGGGAGAATCAGATAGCTTTTTATGTTTTCTAAGATGCTTACCAAGCACTTTAAAAAAAAAACAACTGAGAAAACCTGGGGGGGGGGACATCTCCATTTTCTTACCTGATGTGGCCTTATTGGCTTCTCCAATAGGATGGCACCAAAATAAATGTGTGCAAAATAAATGTGTATTTTGATGTGAAAAATTGGTGGGGAAGCTGAGAAAAGAACGCAGACATAAAGCACAAGAACAGACAAACAGAGTAACAGAGTTGGACAGGATCTTGGATCATCCAAGAAGCTTCTTCACTTCTGACTAAATGGGGGAGAATGGAAATCGGCCAGAACTGAAGAAGCTTCTTGGATGAGAAGCGAAATATCTTCAAGGAAAAACAAAGAAAGTCCAGTTGATTTTTTTTTTAAAAAAGGGACATTGAAGGGTGCTGGAAAAGGTGTTTCTAAAAGCACCTTTGGGACACTGCTTTAAAGCTATGCAGTCCCATTATAAGGACTATAATAGAAGCCATACAGTTCTGATAAATGCTTATTAAGGAATGAAGCAAACCAGGGCTACATTGAAAATATATCATAACCCTACAATGATCTCTTTTGATGGCCATAATGGAATTTTCCATCTTACGGTTTAACATTTAATGAGAAAATTGGCTTTTTTTCCTCCTAGTCTCACAGTCTGTTCCAAAATAGCTTTACAGTATGTGAAATTCATGATATTTGATAGGGGCTGTCACAAATTATTCAGCAGGGTGAGGGAGATATTTCAGATCTTCGTCTGGCTTTTCAGACTGAGGCAAGAGAGGATTAATTGAAAGAAGGAGCCCGTCTTAGAAGAAATTCAGATTTAAGATGGTAAGCCAACCCACTCTTTTAAGAGGGCTTCTCTTTGAGTGTTGCAAGATACCCTTGGAGACAACAATGATAACGACAAAATAACAACATGTATATCATGACATCACGCAGATGTGATCTCCTAGTCTCCTGCTTTCTAGTCTGGTTCCTTAACCGCTAGAACAAACTGGCTCTTAAAAATTTAATTTGTCTTTTGAGGATTACTTCAGATACAATGGGTTTGTCATTTGGAGATCTGGGGGTATGTCTGGATGGAAATTGTTTTAAAAGATTTTTTTTAAAAAAAAATCCTACCTTTATTATTTTTAGAAAATGGCGACGATGCCAAAATGACAATATGACAAAGTGCCATAGTGATGCAGTGGTTAGAATGCAGTATTGCAGGCTAACTCACTGCTCACTGCCAGCAGTTCGAGTCCCACCAGGCTCAAGGTTGACTCAGCCTTCCTTCCTTCCGAGGTAGGTAAAAGGAGGACCCGGATTGTTGGGGGCAAATATGCTGACTCTACACTGCTTAGAGAGGGCTGTGAAACACTATGAAGCGGTATATAAGTCTAAGTGCTGTTGCTATTGCTATGTGTATAATGACGTCATGCAGATGTGAACATTTATTTTATTTATTTATTATTTATTAATGGGATTTATATCCCGCCCTATCTCCCGAGGGACTCAGGGCGGCTAACAACAACAAAACTTAAAGGTCTCTGTACAGTAAATTAAAAATAAAATTTGAAATAAATTAAAATAAATTAAAGAATAAAGTCAGAATTGTAAATATAATTAAAATCCCTGTCAGTCTAGGTCAGCCAGGTGGAAAAGGAGTGTTTTGAGGCCGCGGCGAAAGGACTGGAGATCTTGGGCCATCCGAAGCTCAGGGGGGAGCTGGTTCCACAGGGCTGGCGCTCCCACAGAGAAGGCTTTTCCCCTGGGGGTCGCAATGCCAGTAAATAAGTCATGGCCACCTTCTTTATTTATGTTTTCTTGTTAGATTTTTTTTTATTCTGATTTTATTATTTTTATAAATAACTCAAAGTGACAAACATGCCTTATGCTATTTGAGGGGGGGGGGGTGTCACAAAGAAGAAGGGGATCAACTTATTTTCCAAAGCTCCAGAGTGCAGGACAAGAAACAAGGGATGGAAACTAATCAAGGAGAAAAGCAAGCTAGAACTAAGGAGAAAATTCTTGACAGTCAGGACAATTAATCAGTGGGATGGCTTGCATCCAGAGGTTGTGGCTGCTACATCAGTGGAGGTTTTTAAGAAGAGACTGGACAGGCACTTGTCTGAAATGGTATAGGGTCTCCTATTTAAGCAGGGGGCTGGACTAGAAGACCTCCAAGGTCCCTTCCAGTTCTATTCTGAATCAAATTGGCCAGCTAACTAGTAAAATTTAGCTTGATTTAAAAAGTGAACTGAATTCCCCCTCCTATTTTCTCCACAACAATCACCCTGTGAGTTGAGTTGGACTGAGAGTGGGTGATTAGCCCAAAAACATCCAGCTGGCTTTCATGCGTAAGGTGAGACTAGAACTCATGGTCGCCTGGTTCCTAGCCTTAACCACTTGGACGAAACTGGCTCTTATCATTTGCTCCCATCATTACCCCATGGATGCTTAGAGTTATTTATTGTAGGTAGTATCAATTGGCATTCAGCCAACTGGTTGCTTCTCACCCTCCAAATTTCAAACTGTGTACATTGGAAATTTGCAGAATGAGGTTTTCCATATTTGGTTCAAAACTTCTTTTTAAAAATGTAAAAATTGCACCAAATTCAGCAAGGGCGCTGGGGAAAAAAACCCTCACTATTCCAAGCACCTTGCAACTGCTTCTCACTCATAATGATCTAATTGCTAGAGTTTTAAAACACAGGGCAAAGAGTGTTCCATTCATAGTGAATGTCATTCAGAAACAGGAACAAACCAAGGTATTTTCACATCTACTGATTCAAATCTACTGATCAAACCTCAAGCATTTCTGGACATTAGTCTAACTGCCAGGCTATGCAATCCTGAATAATATACCCAGACTTGTGTTTCTTTGGAGTGAGGTATTTACATAACTAATTAATAAATGTCCTGTTGCCTTTCTTTCGACCTTGGACTCGATATTTCTTCAGAAAAACATTTCTGGATGTCATTCTGAACTGCGGAAAAATATTGAAAAGCCGGATCTTTTAGCTTCTTGGGGCTAAATTCTATACTTAGACTATCACACATTTAGACTAGACGGAACAGATGCAAATTTTCTTCTTTCTCATACGGCATCCAGACATGTTCTTTGAACAATTCTTGAGTATAAGGTCAAAAGAAAGAAGAGGGAAGGGAGGCTAATTAATTATGGTTATTTAGCTACATCCCTCCAGAGAAACAGAGCGCTGGGTATATTATTCAGGCTTGCACAGCCTGGTAGCTGGATTCATGTCTGGACAAGCTCAGGTTTTGATTGATAGATTTGTCAGACTGTGGCTTTGTGAGATGAATCGACAAGTAATAGGATAGTTTCAATCCTGAAAGTGAAAATTTAGTTTAGTTTTGCCAACGCGTAGCTGGTGGATGCTGTGGTTTTAGACAAAGTTCTTTTGCATCCTGACTCAGAGATGGCCGAGATTGTCAGCATACGGAGACTCTTATCTCTAAGCTATGTTCTTCTTTATATAGCAATCTGCCTAGACAGATTTTAGAGCCAGCCCTGTCTATGTAAGTACATTGATTGACAGTGTCAACTTGGATTCTCTGACCGAAGTCTTTCATGCATAGACGTGGGTGTTTATGGACTCTGTGATGAGAGGTAGACCTTACTTTATAACCACTTGCTTAGGGACCATTCAAAGTTACAACAACACTGCAAAAAGTGACATGTGACCTGTGGGAAGTCAGCCCCCCCCCCCCAAGAAGGAAATATTTTTGGAAATATTTAAAAGACAGAATATATTTCCCTAAAGGATTGAAAGGCAGAAACCACACACACCCCCAAGTCTCTCTGTCCCAAGCAGAAACCAGCTCTGCAGAATTGCAGATGATAATCTTGTCAGAAAGACTGGAGTCAGGAAACTGGGATCAGGAAGAAAGGTCCCTAGAATCGACAACAAAAATCTAAGAATCATCAGCCCCAACCCCAGGGAAACAGGATATAACCTCGGGACATAATAGGATTAACCCACCAGCATCAAAATACCAGAAGGGCACACCCAAACTCAGGTCAGAATACATGACACAGGAAATACAAAGCCTCAAACAGGAACAGGAAACAACTCCAAACAAAAGCCCCAGAGGGTATAAAAACCCACTCCCTACATGTGCTCACTCTCTTTTTCCCAGAGCCATCTTCCTGTCTGGCTCTCCTCTTCAGTAAACTGCAACCTTCTTTCTAAAGCAGTCGCCATGTTGTTTATTCCTGGCTTGGATTGAACCATGATGAAGACTTTTCCTTCAACAGACCGTTATTCACATTTACAAACGTTGCAGCATCCCTATGGTCATGCGGTCAAAATGTGGGTGCTTGGCAACTGGTATGTATTGATGACTGTTGCCATGTCCTGGGATCACGCAATCACCTTTTGCAACCTTTGGTCAAGCTTAACAACTGCAGTGATTCACTTAAGAACTGGGGCAAGAACGGTCCTAGAAGGAGGCCAAACTCACTTAACAATTGTCTCACTTAGCAACAGCAATTTTTGGCCTCAATTGTGGCCAAAAGTAGACATCCATTATTTTTAGTGGATAAAAAAATAATACTTCAGAAAATTTAAAAAAAAGGATTGCCGTGATCATAAAATGTAAAATTAATTGCTTAAAAACATAACAGTTCATTAGGTCATCTAAAGACAGAAAGTTTCTATAAAGCTCTAAACGTGACAACAGTTTTGATCTCTTTGTGTTTGTTGCTGTTTCCCAAATAGCGGTACCCAATCAAGTGAAGGGAAAGAAAAAAAAGGAGTGGGGGAATGAAATAAATTAAAATAGAATATTTAAAAAACAGGAAACTACATATTTTTAAATTCCCTTCTATTGTTGCTGACTGATGATGCTACTGATATACTTTATAACTATTGACATTCCTTGTAATTACTGTTAAGTTATGCCAATTACTTCTGCCTTAGAATCTGAACTTAAGTGTCTGCCTTGTTGTGTGACGTACAATATAGAGTAGGTGGTTCCTAAACCTTTTGGCCGTGATACCTCCCTTTAATGCAGACCAGAGCATTTTACAGCCCCCGAGGCCTCATCTGACTGTTTGACTGACCCTGTCCAGCCCATGTGAGGTCAATCAGAAAGTAGAAGTCAAATGTAAATAAATCTATGCCATGAATGCAATCCAACTGCCTTGCTTTAATTTTGAAAGTGATTGCAATTTTTTTAAAAAATTTATGCTTGTGCATTTGTTTGTGCATACACGCCTTTGCACCTTCACAGCTCTATAGGTGTAGCCCTTCACAACAGTCACAATTTTTCATGTGGCCCCTTGGGAAAATTAATTGCCTAACTCTGCCTTAGTGTGATTGTTATGTAAAAAGCTCCCCCAAAATCCAGACATTGAAATGAACACAAATGAACAATGAAAACAAGGCAATGAAACTTGGAGAGAAATGAATTTAATGTAACAGTGTAAATGAAGGGTTTTTCACAGACACACACACACACACACACACACCCCTACTTGGACTCCCTCTGCATCTCCCCAAGGAGGGGCACCTCATAGTTTGGGAAACCCCTGAGTTACAGGGAAGCTGTTCTTACTTAATTTCAGCTCAATTTCTGTTCTGAATGTATAGTGTTAATCTCACCATTGCTCTATTTCCCCCACGTTTGGCCTCAGTAATCTGTTGATATTATTTTACATTTTGATATCCATCCAAGCCAGAGAAGAGAGGGTTTTTGTTTTGTTTTTTTCTTGTGAGATTTTAACCATCTTTCCAGCCGAGGAATTTCCAGACTGGGTAAGATCCTTATTCTGGAAAAGAAGAATTCTTTTGATTGATCACGTGAAGTGCTAGTACTGCTTTACAAAGCCCTAGTAAGACCACACCTGGAGTACCGCAGCCAATTCTGGCCACCATATCACAAAAAAGATGTTGAGAATTTGGGAAAAAAATCAGAGAAGAGCAACTAGGATGATCAAGGACCCGGAGACCAAAATGTACAAAGAACGGCTACAGGTTTTGGGTTTGGCTAGTCTAAAGAAAAGAAGAAATAGGGGAGACAATGTAGCAGTGTTCCAATATCTGAGGGGCTGCCACAAGGAAGAGGGGGTCACGTTATTCACCAAAGCACCAGAGGGAAGGATGAGAAACAATGGTTGGAAACTGACCAAACAGAGAAGCAACCTGGAATTAAGGAGAAACTTCCTGACAGTGAGGACAATCAACCAGTGGAACAGCTTGCTTCCAGAAATCATGGGCACTCCATCACTGGAGATTTTTAAGTGGGAGCCTGGTCTAGAAGACCTCCAAGGTCCCTTCCAGCTCTATTCTATTCTATTCTATTCTATTCTATTCTATTCTATTCTATTCTATTCTATTCTATTCTATTCTATTCTATTCTATTCTATTCTATTCTATTCTATTCTATTCTATTCCATTCCATTCCATTCCATTCCATTCCATTCTACGATCTGTCTATTCTATTCTATTCTATTCTATTCTATTCTATTCTATTCTATTCTATTCTATTCTATTCTATTCTATTCTATTCTATTCTATTCTATTCTATTCTATTCTATTCTATTCTATTCTACTCTACTCTACTCTACTCTACTCTACTCTATTCTATTATCGCTGCTCCTAATACCAACCAACTGTTCAGGATGGGAAGAAAACCAGAAATGCAAAGAACTTTCAGAAGACAATTACCTGGGAGAGAGCAGGAGCCCCCAATGGGTCCTAAGACCCTTCCGACCTTGTTATTCAGCAAGAATTATTTTGAATTTTGAATAGCTTTGAATAGAGAATGATTAAAGAGGGAGAGATGGTCATTTTCGTTCCTTCTGTTCAATCATGTCTGTTCCTCAGAGACCCCTGGACAACAGAGAGATAGCATCACAGTCATGGGAGGGGATAGCACCACTCTATGCTACACTGGTATCAAAATCATATGAAGTATTAGTACCATTTTATGAAGGGTTAGTAAGGCCGCACCTGGAATACTGCATCCAATTTTGGTCACCACATTACAAAAAAGATGTTGAGACTTTGGAAAAAGTGCAAAGAAGAGCAACTGAGATGATTAAAGGCCTGGAGACAAAAACATACGAAGAACAGTTGCAGGATTTGGGTTCGGCTAGTCTAGAGAAAAGAAAGACCAGGGGGAGCATGACAGCAGCATTCCAGTATTTGAGAGGTTGCCACAAGGAGGAGGCAGTCAACCTATCTTCCAAAGCACCAGAAGGCAGGACAAGAAAAAATGGATGGGAACTGATCAAGGAGAGAAGCAACCTGGAATTAAGGGGAGACTTCCTAATAGTGAAAACAATTAATCAGTTGAACAGCTTTGCCTTCAGAAATCGTGGGTGCTCCATCACTGGAGGTTTGTAAGAAGAGATTGGATGATCACTTGCCTGAAATGGTATAGGGTCTCCACACTTGAACAGGGGGCTGGACTAGAAGACCTCAAAGGTCCCTTCCAACTCTATTCTGTTTCTGAGATTCTGTTAGGACAACACTTAGAATACTGTGCCCATTTCTGGTCTCCACGCGTCTCAACTAGAGAATGAGACCTGGAAAAGTGCCGAGAAGAGTAACAAAATGATAAGAGGCTGGAGGCTTAAATCATATGATGAATGGTTGAGGGAGCTAGGTATGTCTAGCCCAGAGAACTATAACTTGTGGACTTCAACTCCCAGAAGAGAAGGATTTGAGGGGAGGGAGACATGATTATAGAGCCATGGGGGCGCAGTGGTTAGAATGCAGTAAAAGGTAAAGGTAAAGGTTCCCCCGCACATGCATGCTAGTCGTTTCTGACTCTAGGGGCCGGTGCTCATCTCCGTTTTAAAGCCGAAGAGCCAGCGCTTGTCCCAGGATGTCTCCGTGGTCATGTGACCGGCATGACTAGACGCCAAAGGCGCACGGAACGCTGTTACCTTCCCACCGTAGTGGTCCTTATTTTTCTACTTGCATTTTTACGTGCTTTCGAACTGCTAGGTTGGCAGAAGCTGGGACGAGTAACAGACGCTCACTCTGTTACGCGGCACTCGGGATTCGACCCGTCAAACTGCTGACCATCTGATCGACAAGCTCAGCGTCCTAACCCACTGAGCCACTGAGCCACTGCAAGCTAATTTTTCTGGCTGCCAGCAGTTCAGCAGTTCAAGTTCCACCAGCTCAAGGTTGACTCAGCCTTCCATCCTTCCGAGGCTGATAAAATGAGGACCCACATTGTTGGGGGCAACAGGCTGACTCTGTAAACTGCTTAGAGAGGGCTGTGAAGCACTGTGAAGCAGTACAGAAGCCTTAAGTGCTATTGCTACAGTCTTCCAGTATTCGAGGGGCTGTCACAGAGAAGAGGGGATTGACGTATTCCCCCAAAGCACCAAAAGGCAGGACAAAAAGTAATGGGTGCCATTAAATAAGCCCCTGAGCTCTCCTTCACACCCAAGAGGGAGCCACCAAAATGTTCTTTTCCATTGAAAGGAATTTTGAAACCAATATCCACAGAGAAGACGGGGTTGGCATTTCAGATGCAAATCTAAAGGCTACATGCAGACCCCATTACTTCTAACTCAGATTTGGAAGGGAAAGAGCAGAGGGCCAGAGGGACACAAGGGTGTGAGCCTATAATGAAATGTGTGTGGTGATATCATTGTTGGCTCAAATGCACCTATCAGTCCCATGAGCTTCTCTACTTGGCTGTCACCGATGCTTTCCAATCTATTTGGAAGATGTCTCTTAAGCAAAAGCTCAGTCAATCAAAGAATATTGCTGGAAGGGACCTTGGAAGTCTTCTAGTCCAACTCTATATAGTTAGAGACAAGTGGCTATTCAGCCTCCTCTTAAAAACCTCCAGTGATGAAACACCCACAATCTCTGAAAAGCAAGCTCCTTTTATGTGCCCCTTTTCAAAGCATTTTCTTTAATGTGTAGTTTAATGAAGAGATGGGTGAGGGGCTGCCACAAAGAAGATGGAGTCAAGCTATTCTCCAAAGCACCTGAAAGTAGGACAAGAAGCAACAGATGGAAACTAGTCAAGGAGAGAAGCAACCTAGAACTAAGGAGAAACTTCCTGACAGTTAGAACAATTAACCAGTGGAACAACCTGCCTTCAGAGGTGGTGAATGCTCCAACACTGGAGGTTTTTAAGAAGAGACTAGACAGCCATTTGCCTGAAATGGTATAAGGTTTCCTGCCTGAGCAGGGGGTTGGACTAGATGACCTCCAAGGTCCCTTCCAAGTTTATTATTATTATTATTATTATTATTATTATTATTATTATTATTATTATTATTATTATTATTATTATTATTATTATTATTATTATTATTATCATTATCATTATTATCTTGGTTGATCTCAAGCTATGCATCTGATGGACCAGCAGTTATTCCAGATGGAGCTGAACCAACTGCCCAGTTTTTTGTCAGTCACCAATGCACATTCTTCGGTGTTGCATATTTATACCAAATTGCACTGAAGTCTTGTTTTCCCCCTTCTAGCGGCAATCCCCAAACAATCAGACAGTTTTGCTTACCAATAACGCCTTTTGTGCAAACTTAAAATGTGGCAAAGTTTTCTTCTTTGTCATCAATGCTTCAGCAAGGGATCCATAATAAGATTTAAGGGATTGCTATATATGCTTATTTGCACATTTCTGTTTGGACTCTTTCCTTTCCTTTTCGATTGATTTGCTGGCGAAAGGCTGTAATAAATAAAACAAAACAGAATTGAAAATCGAATGAGCAGGCAACGGCAGTGATCATGTATTTGAAGCAGAGGTCAGCTAGCTGGCGTTTTGCTGGTGATGCCATCAGATACATTTCATCGTTTTGACATCATTATGTTTTGCTGAAGACACCCAGGCTTCGTCAGTGACAGGACTTGCATCAGCTGTCAAGGTGCAATTGTGTAATTGATCGTGTGCAGAGAAGTGTGGGACATGTGTCATCATTTTGATACCATTGTGCCTTCTCCTGATTACCTTAACTGGTAGCAGAAGTATTTGAATGGGAAGATCAGAACTACTTCATCTCAGCTGTATCAGAGTACAGAGTACAGAGGAGCAGAACGGCGCTTTTCGATCAAAACAGTCAAGATGGCAGCTGCATCAGTGTGATGGAAGCTCTATCCATTTTTCATATGCAGCCCTGCCCCGCAATGACATTTGCAATACAGGTAGTCCTCAACTTACAACAGTTCACTTAGTAACCGTTTGAAGTTACGACGGCACTGAAAAATGTGACTTATGACCGTTTCTCCCAGCTGTGACCTTTGCAAGCATCCCCACGGTCGTGTGATGAAAATTCAGATGCTTAGCAACTGCTTCATATTTATGACCGTTGCTGTGTCCCAAGGTCATGTGATCACTTTTTGCAGGCAAAGTCAAAAGGGAAGCCAGATTCACTTAATAACCAGGTTATTAATTTACCAACTGAGGTGATTCACCTAACGACGGAGGCAAGAAAGGCCGTAAAATGGGGCAAAACTCACTTGAACCAATGTCTCACTTAAGAACAGGAATTTTGGGCTGACTTGTGGTTACCTGTACTAATGGAGAGACTCTGCCTTTATTCCATAATTTAATTTAATTTAATAATTTAATTTGTATGCTGCCCTTCTCCCGAAGGACTCAGGGCGGTGAACAGGGCAATACATAATAAAAAACAGGATACAAAAATTAAAAAGTGATTAAACAACTATGCCCGTAGTAATTGATACATATTAAAAATTAAAACTAATTATAAAAAACCCAACCCCATCCCGTCAGACCAGGCCAGCTTGTTCAAAAAAGAAGGTTTTAAGATTGCGCCGGAAGGAGCGAAGGTCGGGGGCCATCCGGAGCTCAACCGGCAAGCGGTTCCAAAGGTCTGGCGCGCCCACAGAGAACGCTCTCCCCCTGGGGGTCACCAATCGGCATTCTTTGATCGGCGGCACCCTGAGGAGGCCCTCTCTGTGGGAGCGCACTGGACGGAGGGAAGTTGACGCCGGCCGCAGGTGTTGCCGTAGGTAATCCGGACCCATGCCATGAAGGGCTTTGTAAGTCATCACTAACACCTTGAACCTCACCCGGAGAACTAAGGAGGGGATAAGAGCAGAATCATCTCAAAACTCATTTTCCTTATGGATGCAGTTTAGGGCATCTGGAATCCAAGTCAGAATGACATCATTGTAAAATAAGTATAGGTGTCTCTCCACCCAGGTAGCCTGAGGTTAAACCCTGACCTCTGACCGTTTCTTGTGAATCAGGTTCCTGGTTAAGCCTGTCAGAGGTTTCAAGAAACATGGTGTGTGATCATAAGAAAAATGCCTCGATTTACACAGCCGTGCTTGCTTTAAAACCTCACCCCGCTTGCATCCACGAGGCAGCTGAGATTTTCATAGGCATCTAGCTAGTGCACCCTCACTGTTGTGGTGTGTGTGCTGAAGTCTAATGCCATGTCGTAAATCAAACCGTGTCTGTTTTCAGCTGGGCTGGGAAGAGCATCAGAGGAACTGTAGACAATGGGAGGTTTTCCTTGGAAATGCATAGACAACGCCTCCGAAAATATGGCTCGTCCCACTCTTTGCGACTTGATGTGAAAACTGAAATCCAGAATTAGGCTACCTTTTCTCTTTTAAAAAGTGGGAAGGGGGTCTTTACCAGGAAATTGGTCCTGAGCGTGAAGCCAAGCCAAGCCAAGGGATCTGCAGGTCTCTCTCTCTGTGTCTGTGTGTGTGTGCACGGGCGTGCAAGATGTATGCAAAAGGCACTAGGACCTAGCAGGAATCTTGGCCAAAGTGGCAGGAATTTCTTGCTTGGAGCACAGACAACAAAGGCAGAGTGTAGCTGGGTTTCTTTCTCTCAGCATCTCCGCCCTGTGAGCTGGGAAAAAAAAAAACCGGTGAGTAAAGCCTGAATTTCCCAAGCAGGGCAAGTAACAGATGCCAGGTGCCAAGCAAAGAACAGGCTGGACCTTTCCAGCCGCAGATGCCTTCTTAGCCCATCACTCCAGTCGTTTGGTTTCGCCTTTTCCTTTTTCGGAAAAGTTGGCTTTGGGTGCAGTTCCATTGTACGTGCGGACTTTAGTAAGACAGGAGCAGGCAGGAGCGGAGTCTGCAACTTGACGGAAGGAAGCAGAGGCTGGGAAACTCTCTCTGCAGCTCAAGTTGACAATACGAAGGTCAGGGACCCAGTCACTGTCACACCGTAGGAAAATGAATGGTGGGTTGGGAGCTGGCCAGAAGTGGAAGGAAGTGGTTTGGAAAACAATTGCTTTTGCTGGAGATTTGTACCTGATTGCAAACTGTCAAGGTTTCAACCCGTTTTTTCTGGTAGAGATGTGACCTGCATACTAACGGTCTCTCGAGCTAACGATAGCCAGAGCATGCTTCTTTCTCTCTTTTTTTCCCCATTATGCTCAGAGCTTGGGTTTGCATGCCAAGTTTTAAACTGCAAAAGGAGGAGGATCCTTAGGATGTTGGTCTTCCTGCCGTTCCCATCACTCCTCCGCTGCACAAATTTCAGCAAAGGCTGTCGTTGCCTGCCTCTATTTCAGCAAAGGCTGTCGTTGCCTGCCTCTCTTTGCTATCGCCGTGCTCTGGCTCCGAACAATGAAAGGTGCCACTTGCAGGGGTGTGACAGGGATACAGCTAAGAGGTGGCTCCAGCAATTAAAAATCGCTTCATTTTACTGGTGAGGAGGAGGAGGAGGAGGGAGGGAGGGAGGGGGGGGGGAAAGGGAAATGTCAAAAGGCTTCCTGATTAACTGACCCTCGCATTGCATTCCAAGTGGAAACAATATTGTTCTTCAATATTAACTTCCTCGCTGCTGTTTCCATATTAACTCCTTCCACCCTTCCATGTTCTCTCCTGGGCGGTTGGGAATAACCCTCAAAAGTGATTGATGGCTTACAGGGAGGGATGTATAAGCCAAGGGAAGGACTGGGGGAGAGTGGGGGGGGGGACTGGCCAGCTTCTGAAACCAGCTGCTCACAAAGAAAACGGCATTGTCGCCGTATTGACTGGAGAAAAGACTTACTGGTGATTCCCATCCACCACCACCCACCCACCCCGTTTAAAAGGGGCTCCCCAGCTTGGTCACTCCAGTCACCCTTGGCGACCCTGAATCCGTTACAGATGATGAACTGGTTCTTTCGTTTGTCGGCTGTGTCGCTCCTGGCCAAGGTCCCTTCCATGTTTCCATCCATTCATGGAAAGTGGATCTTCTTTCCTTTCTCTCCCCCCTCCCCTCCGCTCCCCCCCCCGCAGTCCCACAGCCCCATCTAAATAAACTGCAGTGAACTTCTGCTCACTCCTTACAGCTGTCCGCAGATCCGTCTTCCAACGGAGTCCATAAAAGGGTTTGCCTGATCTTGATATGCAGAACAGATTTCCGTAGAGAGTCCACGAGGCTCAATGCAATGCTCTTTCCTGGCTTAATTTTTTCCTTCCCCTTTTCTTTCTCTTTTTGCTTCTAAGCTGTTTTGGAAAGTCATCCCGAAAGGTGGGGAGGAGGGGTGAAAATAATTCTTAGAAATAATCGGCCTTGATTGAGTGTATTGCGTAGGAGTCTCCCTCCCTCCCCAGTGCTCCCAGTAGTTCACTCATGCACATATGGAAAAATCTTCTCTGGTAGCTTTCCAAGAGAAGGAAAACCCAGGTGTTTTCTTTCTTTCTTTCTTTCTTTCTTTCTTTCTTTCTTTCTTTCTTTCTTTCTTTCTTTCTTTCTTTCTTTCTTTCTTTCTTTCTTTCTTTCTCTTTCTTTCTTTCTTTCTTTCTTTCCTTCCTTCCTTCCTTCCTTCCTTTCCTTTCCTTTCCTTTCCTTCCTTCCTTCCTTCCTTCCTTCCTTCCTTCCTTCCTTCCTTCCTTCCTTCCTTCCTTCCTTCCTTTCCTTCTTCCCTTCCTTTCTTTCTTTCTTTCTTTCTTTCTTTCTTTCTTTCTTTCTTTCTTTCTTTCTTTCTTTCTTTCTTTCTTTCTTTCTTTCTTTCTTTCTTTCTTTCTTTCTTTCTTTCTTTCTTTCTTTCTTTCTTTCTTTCTTTCTTCTCTCTCTCTCTTTCTCTCTCTCTCTCTCTCTCTCACTTTCTTTCTTTCTTTCTTTCCTTCCCCAAATCCAAGATCTGTATCATCAGCTTTTTTTCTCTCTCTCTCTCCAAAGGCTGTGTTGCCTCGCTGCATTATTATTAATTTTTGTCTTGTTTCTCCTTTGCTTCCATTCTCTCCTTTCTTCTTCTTCTGCCTCAGCTTCACATCTTTAGGGGTCACCAAGCAATGGAACTTGATTTTGGACACTTTGACGAAAGAGACAAGGCGTCCAGAAACATGCGTGGCTCCCGAATGAATGGCCTGCCAAGCCCCACTCACAGCGCCCACTGTAGCTTCTACCGCACCAGGACCTTACAGGCGCTGAGCAATGAGAAGAAGGCGAAGAAAGTGCGCTTCTACCGCAATGGGGACCGCTATTTCAAGGGGATTGTTTACGCTGTCTCCAGTGACCGCTTCCGAAGCTTTGATGCCTTGCTTGCCGACCTCACCCGATCTTTGTCTGATAACATTAATCTGCCTCAAGGGGTTCGCTACATTTACACCATCGATGGCGGCAGAAAGATTGGCAGCATGGATGAACTGGAAGAAGGTAAGGAGGAGAGCGTTGTAGGGTAGCTCCAGGAAGGGTGGGAAGAAGGGGACTTCCTGCTGAGGAACACCTGGAATGTCCCAGGTTCCAGCCTATGGAAGGTGACACTTTGATCCTGGTTCAGGGGGCCAAAATTAAAACTATGAATTTCAGTGGTGGGAATAATTTACCTTTGGGGCGGTTGTCCAAAATATGTCAGAGCTCATCTTTCATCCTTGGATGGATGTATATCATACTCTACCTCAGTGTTCCTCAATTTTGGAAACTTGAAGAGGCGTGGACTTCAACTCCCAGAATTCCCTAGCCAGCATGCTAGAGTTGAAGCCCATGCCTCTTGACGTTGCTGAGAATACCCATCTTGATATTTAATTTCAGAGTAAGCAGCATCATGCCATCTCTGGGAAAGGCTCTAATGCTGGGAAAGCTAGAAGGAATGGAAAAGAAGGAGGCTGGGGGATTCTGGGAATTGAAGTTCACAGACCTTCAAGTTGCCACGGCTGAGAAACACTGCTCTATATCATGGGGAGCCTCCTTATCCTAGATCCACTGCGAGTATCTAGAATTTTTGATGTGACCCACTGCTGGCGCCGAAATGTTGTCACCCAATTTTAATTTGTAATGTGATAGTTTGTGGAAGCTATGAAATCCAGGGGAGGATTCATGCCACCCATGTATAATTCAATCTAATTTCAGTCAAAGCAAGTTCCGCTGTGTCTTATTTATGGACTTGACTGCACAAAAGAATCAAGTGTGATCCTCAACCCCTGAAATTGTACACTGTGGCTGTCCAGTCCAGTCTTCTCAAACTGACTCCTATAAATCTCAGATGGCACGGGCAAGATGACTAGGGATTATGGGGGTGGTTATCTTGTCCATCAGAGAGGATCTAATCTATATTGGTGCATTCTGGCCGTGACTTTCTTAGATAGAGACTTTTTTCCAACCCCTCTGAAATCTGTTAAATAGAGGGGGAATCTCTTGCATTCCCCTCAGTGGGCCTGCCATCTAATTGAGATCCCTGCGGCATCAGGAAGAAATAAACCCTTGTTAGAAGATTAGAAGTTCTAATCCACTGTATTTTTAATGTGGATTTCCTACCCTGAAGCTTAAAATACATGGTTGGGCAGGCAGCATGGATGTGGATCTAGAAAGGCATGTAATTGAACAATCTCAGTCCAGATGGTGGGTGTGTTTGTGCACATGTTTCCATAACTTGCACTGGAAGTGGGATGCCTGCTCATTTCACCGGGTGGGTGGATGTCATGTCTCGTATGTTTTCCGCCTCGCTGCAGTGACAGGCATTCCACTGGGCTTGCAGAGCGGAGTCCCTGTGGACCATTAGTTGACTTGCCTAAGGAGGAGATATGGGTTCCCATCTGTGGACCCGTGAATTGCATTTAAGAGACTTATCTCCCTACCTTAAGAGCATCTGCGTATCTAAGTGATCTTGTCTACAATTTCCTTGCAGGATGTGAGTTTCTAGACAGGCTACATTGCCTGACCTTCTAGATTAGGTCTATTATATTTTTTTTGCAATATCTCTGAGTATCAGGACCGCAGGAGGTTGGAGGTTTGCTTTAAGAATGTCCTCAAACCCATGTTGGCACCACCTTTTATGGAGCCTTAGTGTTTAAGCATCTTTTCTATGCCTTAGGTAGCGAAGCAGCTCTTCCTCCAATTCTCGGTGAGTGCGAGAGCTTTGAGCAGATCTTTTGCAGTGGGTGTGTCCGGATGAAGCCGTGTACACTTTGCGCTGCATCCTGCAGAAATGCTTCAATGGGGTGTGAATGGGATCTGTGAGATTTCTGCACTTTTTGCCTGGGTATCCATCACTCGCCGGCTGAAAGGCACTAAAAGCATCGATGGTGCAATACGGAGTGGCTACAAAGCTAAATGCAGCTTGCCTTAAAGCTGGCAAGATTAGGCGAAACAGCAGCAGGGGAATTAAATAAAATGCTGATGTCATCATTGCTTTGGACATTTGGGCTAGAAGGTGCTTTTTTGTTTTTTTTAAAAAAAACCCTAAAGGAAAAGCCAGAATTCTATTCTTTACTGCAATAACGTTGAAGAAAAAAAAATACTTTTATTTCTTCTTTATTGTAAAAAAAAAAAAAGACTCGCTGAGCCTTGTGTACCTGTTGCTTAAAGGATTTTTTTAAGAAATAAAATAAAAATAAAAATCTTTTTTAATCTTTTATTCAGAGGCACATGTTCTAAATGTTCGTCTGGGAGGCAGCCTGCAGGGTGTGTCCCTTTGTCTGGGGTGGAAGTGTTCAGTGTGTCTCCAAAGTGCCTCTGTGCAAAGCTCGGAGGGGGTGTCACTTTGCTTTGCCCCTAGGGGGGGCGGCTGAGGGAGGGGAGGCTCCAAACTCTTCCGAGCTGGGAGAAAAGGAGGGAGCGGAGCGGGACTCTTGTAATTGGCCTGCTGGAGAGAAAGCCGGCAATGGATACAGTCCCATCAGGAGGAAAGCTTCCATATGGGTGCAGTCAGTTGTATATCTTTGCAACGCTGCATGGAAAGATTGGAAGAAAGATCTGCCCAGAGAGATTTGAGGAGAGAGAAAGACAGAGACAGAGAGAGAGAGAGAGAGAGAGAGAGAGAGAGAGAGAGAGAGAGAGAGAGAGAGACAGAGACAGACAGAGACAGACAGAGACAGAGACAGACAGAGACAGACAGAGAAAGAGAGAGAGAGACAGAGGGAGAGAGAAATTCTCTGCCTAGTTAGAAGGGCTGATAAAAAAGCAGAGCACAGCGAAGCACCTATCAACATGATCTTTACCCAGATTTTTAACCTTGCTTCAATGGCAGTGGGTACATCTGAACTGCAGCTTCAGGGCACAGCTGGGCTTCGGTGATTGTGTTTCTGGAGATGCGAGTTGGACCTCTCAGAGGGCTTCTGCTAGAGACTTCCCCGAGGCTTCCAGGTTCCTGAGACTCCTTGCCTCTAAGACCAGGGGCTACCATTTTGAATGATGTCATTCCCCATGAAAACTCCCCAGAGCTAGATTTGAAAAGGGTGACGTCATGGTTATCTAGCAAGCCACCAGAACTGCTTTGTTATCAGCTTCTCACGGGGGATTTAGTTCCAACAAGAAGCAAAGGGCTTCCACCAGAGTTAATGCAGAATGGAACCCTTCTTTGTTTTCATGAATGGAGTCCTTTGTTTTCTTGTTGCAGAAGGCCAAATGGTTTCATTTCGCACACGCATCCACACACCCATGCTTTAATGAGATATTAGTCTTAGTCTACGCCTGTCTTCCTTTCACAAGAAGCAATGGATGGAAACTAATCAAGGAGAGAAGCAACCTGGAATTTAGGAGAAATTGCCTAACGGTGAGAGCAATGAACCAATGGGACACAATTGTGGGTGCTCAACTCGGGGGGGGGGGGTTAAGAAGTGATTGGATAACCATTTTTTTCTAAAATGGTATAGGGTTTCCTGCCTGAGCAGAGAGTTGGACTATAAGACCTCCAAGGTCCCTAAAATCAATTCTGTATTCTGTTATTCCAAACTGCCCATCAGTACTAATGGAGATTTCTCCTGTAAGGTAAACTGAGAGGGGATTTTTGTTGGGAACATAGTAGGAAAGAAAAGATTAAGCTTTTTCAACCCTTTAATGGGGGGCGATTTGATACCATGGCAAGTCAGCTGAGCCATGAAATTAGCTCCATGAAACAACACCTTTAAAAATGAAACAGCCAAATGACTTTGGATCACGTTGTCTTGCAATCTCCTCCGTAGGTCTTCCAGTAGGAAGAGGCCTCAAAGATCCTTTCCCCCCCCCAAAAAAAAGGACAACTGGACTTTCTTGGGTTTTTTTATTGAAAATCTTTCACTTCTCATCCAAGAAACATCCTGAGAAATTTTTGAAACATTTTCAAAGAAAAAACCCCCAAGAAAGCCCAGCTGCCTTTTGGGAAAAGCAGCTTTGGGACAATCATAACCTAGATCAGACATGTCAAACACAAGGCCCGGGGGCCGGATCCGGCCTGCGAAGTGGTTTCATGTGGCCCGCGAAGCCATCCTGGAAAGAGTGAGGGAACAGCCCCCTCTGCCTTGGCTTTGGCCCAGAGACCCTCCTTCTGCCAGAGGCCCTCAGATCTGTCCCACTCCTGCCCAGGCCCCCATAGGCACCCTTGATGCGAACGATGTAGAGCTGGCCACGCCCACCCAGTAGGCCATACGCACTCTAGCCACGCCCACCCAGTAGGCCACACCCACCCTGGCCACACCCACCCGGCCCCCCGGAGGGCAACCGCAATGCTGATGCGGCCCTCAATGAAATTGAGTTTGACACCCCTGACCTAGATGATTGAGAATCACTCCTAGACGACAAGAAGAGTCATATCTCATATGAGGAGCCCCTTTGATATTTCTGATAAACTAAATGCTGCCAGAGACTTCTATGCATGTGTAACTTATGCACAGAAGCTCTTTTCTTTCGCAGAAGTAATAAGTCCATATTTCCTGTTCATTTTGAGAAGGCGGTATCTCCATGACCAGAAGTTGACATTGAGGCAAACTTAAGCCCTCTTGCACCGACCTAGAAAAGCCAATCTCCTTCTATTCCAAATTGCATGGACTAACATTCTCATATCAAACACAATGTTATTATTATTATTATTAATTATTTATTTGACTTATATACCGCCCTATTCCCATAGGACTCAGGGCGGTTTACAGGGCAATTAAAACCATACAATACAAAAGTTAAAATAAATTTAAAACAATTAATTAAATTTAAGCCCAAAAGTTAAAACTTTAAAACCCAATTAAAAACCCCTCAGTCTAGGCCAGACAGCTCAAAGAGCCACGTTTTTAGGTCCCGGCGAAATGAACGGAGGTCGGGGGCAGTCCTAAGTTCCATAGGAAGTTGGTTCCAAAGGGCAGGCGCACCCACAGAGAAGGGCCTCTCTCTGGGAGTCACCCGCCGGCAATCCTTCACTGGCGGTACCCTAAGAAGGCCCTCCCTGTGGGAGCGCACAGGACGATGGAGAGTTAATGTCGGCAGCAGGTGTTCCCTCAGATAATCCGGACCCAAGCCATTTAGGGCTTTATAGGTCATCACCAGCACCTTGAATCTCACTCGGAAGGCAACCGGAAGCCAATGCAGCTCGCGGAGAAGAGGTGTTACATGGGAGTTTCGGGGGACTCCCATCTCAATGGAGACCAAGCTTGGAAGATAGTTTGTTTAGTAGCCATCATGGGTAATTGATACCCCAACAGTGTCTTAAGACATCATCTTGCAATAAAATCTCTGGAACCAAGAAATTTTAGGGTGCCTCACTTCAGTATAGTGTGTGTGTGTGTGTGTGTGTGTGTGTGCGTGCGTGTGTGTGTTATATTTTCTCCAGATGGTTTATGTCATTCTGTAAAAATAAATACCACCCTACCCCTGAGGGTTCTTTCCCTGATGTGCCAAAATTATGTTATTTGTTATGATATTCTGTATTTCCAGAGGGTTCAGCTGAACTATAGGAAGGGAAGGGGATTAAGGAAAAAAACATTTGGAACTATTTTGTATATTCATATTGTATAGATTTCTAGAGCTTCTTATCTGAAGTTACTTAAAATTCAAACTGCATAATAAAGAGGGGGCCATATCCCGCGAGACGGGTGGCATACAAATTTAGTAAATAAATTTTAACAAATGGTGGCTCTCGCAGACTAATTTTAAGAATGTAAATCTTTATAAAGTTGAAAAAGGTGCCTGTAGTAGGAGTAATAGTTGTAGTAATACTACACCACATATAAAAAAGATGCTGAGATTCTGGAAAGGGTGCAGAGAAGAGCAACAAAGATGATCAGGGGACTGGAGGCTAAAAGATATAAAGAACAGTTGCAGGAATTGGGTACGCCTTGTTTAATGAAAAGAAAGACTAGGGGTGACATGATAGCAGTGTTCCAATATCTAAGATGCTGTCACAAAGAAGTGGGGGTCAACAAAGAGGATCAGGGGACTGGAGGCTAAAACATATAAGGAACGGTTGGGTATGTCTAGCTTAATGAAGAGAAGGACTGGGGTGACATGATAGCGGTGTTCCAATATGTCAGGGGCTGCCACAAAGAAGAGGGAGTCAAGCTATTCTCCAAAGCGCCTGAAGGCAGGACAAGAAGGAACGGATGGAAACTCATCCAGGAGAGAAGCAACCTAGAACTAAGGAGAAATTTCCTGACAGTGAGAACAACCTGTCTCCAGAAGTTGTGAATGCTCCAACACTGGAAGTTTTTAAGAACAGACTGGACAACCATTTGTCTGAAATGTTAAAGGTTCTCCTGCTTGAGCAGGGGGCTGGACTAGAAGACCTCCAAGGTCCCTTCCAGATTCTATTCTATTCTATTCTATTCTATTCCATTCCATTCCATTCCATTCCATTCCATATTTTGTATTGTATTGTATTGTATTGTATTGTATTGTATTGTATTGTATTGTATTGTATTGTACTGTACTGTACTGTACTGTACTGTACTGTATTCTATTCTATTCTATTCTATTCTATTCTATTCTATTCTATTCTATTCTATTCTATTCTATTCTATTCTATTCTATTCTATTCTATTCTATTCTATTCTATTCTATTCTATTCTATTCATATCCAACCATCAGCCACTCTATGAACCAGCAATCTCCATCCCTCTCTGTCTCGCATCTTCTCCTTCAGATCCACCATGGTCATCCCGGTGTCATCCTTTATAGTGTCCAGCCAATGGACACTAAGGCGGCCCCTTCTCCTTTTTTCTGCTGATCACTCCCAGCATGATTGCCTTTTTGAATGAGTCAGTTCTCATGACATGGCCAAAGTATGACAGCCTCTGTTTCACAATCTTGGCTTCAAGTGATACTTTTTGTGAGGGTTCTTTGTTTGTTATTTTTTTCAATCCATGGGATGTGTAATAGATGCCTCCAGCACCACACTTCAAAGGCATCCCACCCTTCTCCTATCTGCCCTTTTCAGAGTCCAAGTTTCACAGTCATAAGTAACAACTGGAGAAAAAATATTCAGCATTTGTTTGTGAAGCTGATGCCTTTACTCACAGAAAAACTTGTCTCCATGGAACTGGTCCCTGGTGCCCAAAAGATTGCGGTCCGCTGTTCTAATCCAATCCTCTGCCCAAGCAGGAAACCCTATGCTATTCCAGACAAATGGTTGTCCAGTCTCTTCTTGAAAAATATCCAGAGATGGAGCACCCACAAGTTCTGGAGTTTCCACTGATTAATTGTTCTCACTGTCAGGACATTTTTCCTTAATTCTTTGTTGGTTATCTCATGATCTTCTAACCATTACTTCTTGTCCTGCCCTCAGTTGTTTTGGAAAATAGATCAACCCCCTCTTCTCGATGACAGCCCCTCAAATATTGGAACACCACTATCGTGTCACTCCTAAGCCTTCTCTTTAATAGGCTTGACATACCCAGTTCCTGCAAATGTTCTTCTTATGTTTTAGCCTTCTTTCCCCTAATCGTCTTTGTTGATCTTCTCTGCACTTTTTCTAGAGCAGGGGTGTCAAACTGCCAGCCTGCAGGCTGGACACATCATCCGGAAGCCACACCCACCCTATTGCCAGCAATGGCAAAACCGTCCCGATACATTGCGCGATGTCATGTGATGTTGCGAGTTTGACATGTCTGTTCTAGAGTCTCTTTGCTTAAAAACCTCCAGTGATGGTGCACCCACAACTTCTGGAGGCAAGCCGTTCCACTGGTTAATTGTCCTCACCGTAAGAAAGTTTCTCCTTAATTCCAGGTTGCTTCTCTCTTTGGTCAGTTTCCAACCCTTGTTTCTTGTCCTGCCTTCTGGTGCTTTGGGAAATAAGTTGATCCCCTCCTCTTTGTGGCAGCCTCTCAAATATTGGAATACTGCTATCATGTCCCCCCCCCCAGTCCTTCATTTCTCTAGACTAGGGGTCCCCAACCCCCAGTCCGTGGACCTGTACTGGGCCGTGGCATGCCAGCAACCAGTCCACACAAAAAGGAAAGCCCCATCTGTGGGATGCAGGCAGCACACAAAACCACGTCCCCTCTGATCCATGGAAAAATCTCTCCATGTGTTCTGTTCCAGCCTACGACCGGCCCTGTTTGAATGTCAGGGACAACCCCTTTTTATAGTCAACAGACTGGAAAAACCCAACCAAATTTATTTACAAAGAAATCAAAAGTTCAAACAAGAGTTAAACAGGAATAATAGACCAGGACTCTAGCAGAAGATCTTCAAACGGTTGCCTTCAGCAACCAGCACCTCCCACACCTTCCCCTTTGATCAGCAGTCCCAAGGCGTGGCTTCTCATTGCCTTCTCCTCCTCTCACCGAGTTGCCTCATTGTCTTTCTCTGTTCTACTCTGCTTGAGTGCCTCCTGCTCCTAGCGTCCCTGAATAGATCCAGCTGTGAATCATCTACGTCCAATACCTCGTGCTCACACAGCTGAGTCTGATGAGGAACATGACGGGAGGGACCAGGCTGAGAGTCCTGCAGTGCATCAGAGCCTCCCTCTGACAACCAAAGGCTCTCCAAACCTCTCCTCTTCCTCCTCTTCAGAATCATCAGACTCAGCTGCCAGTATCACAGGCTGATGCTGAATCACAACACCATGTTACTGGTCCCTGGTGCCCAAAAGGTTGGGGACTTCTGCTCTAGACTACCCATACCCCATTCCTCCATCCGTTCTTCATATGTTTTTGTCTCCAGGCCCTTCATCGTTGGTCTTCTCTACACTTTCTCCAAAGTCTCAACATCTTTTTTGTAATGTGATGAACAAAACCGGATGCATTATTCCAAGTGTGACTAAGGATGTATAAAGCGGTACTAATACTTCATGTGATTTTGATTCTATACCTCTGTTTAAACAACCAAGGATTGCATTAGCTTTTTTGGCTGCACACTGCTGGCTCATGTTTAAGTGATTGTCCACTAGAACTCCGAGGTCTCTCTCCCACAGCTACTGTTTTTGAGCCAGGTTTTGCCTAATCTCTACTTGTACCAAATTAATTAGTACTAATCAAGTAATTATTTCAGTAATTAATTAGTTCGCGCTAATTTGTACCAAAGCTCGTGGACTCGATTTCCAGGATTACCTACTGTGATATTCCAAGAATTTCAGCATCTTGACTGCTCATAGGATAGGGTTACAGTTCTTGCTGTAAATATCACTGAATTGGGTTGGGGAGAATGCAGTTTCCTTTGTCTCTTCAAGGAAATATTTGCCATCCATTCTCAGCCACCTGTATGATTGCTGCTTCCCCTACATTGATAATTTGCATATCCCTTGCATGCCATGATGACAGATGTATTGATTTATTTATACTGCCCGAATCCATTTCCTAATTCAGAAAGCTCTCAAGGCAATTGAGAAGCAAAAGTAATTTGAAATACACACAGCCTCATCTTTTCACGTCCCTGTTTTGAAATCAAAGCTAAAATAAGGAAATTAATCAGCATTTTCTTGTTGTCTTATTAAAAATGTGCTGCTTTGCCAGCTCTTCAAGGAGGCACCGAGAGAGGGGAAAAAAAGGGGAAGAGAAAATTGCCAGCCAATACATCTTCCTATTTTATGCTTGATTAAACAGAAGGGGCAAGGGGAAGAAGGAGATGAAATTAAATTGCACCTGTATTTCCTATTCTTTGCTTGAGATGGAATTAGTATTAACGCTGGGAGCATCAAAAGAGAGATCATTATTGCCTCCCATTTCCTTGAAGGCGGTTAGACCTTTCCTTTCAGAAGATACTGGATTTCTTGCCATATGCAGAACAAAGGAAGCCCTTTTTGAAGCTGTTATAATCAAGCGAGGTCAATAAAGGAGAGTATTTCCATCTCAGGATTGAAATGAGGTGCTCTCTGAGCTTCGTTGTTTTCTTGCAGACGTTTTATTATTCAAACTAGATAACAGGGATTAGCACTGATAATGTTACCTAGTTGGGTAATGGAACATCTGCAAGAAAACAACCAAGCTCAGAGAGCACCAAGGACCCCTCAAGTGAGGACCAGCAAGGATATTTTGGCAGAAAAAGAGGGGGAGAAAATTAATTTTGGCCAACGCTAAATTAGCATTAGGGATTTTTGTTTTGTTTTCAGGTTTAACTGTCAACTGTTTAATTCTAATGTAAGGGACACTGTCTGTTTCCCTTTTCTGAAACAGATGGAAATAAAATTTGAGTTCTATCAAGACTCATCTTTAAACAAAAAGGAGAGCAAACTCTGATGTCCCAAGAAATGTGTGGTCTAAAAAGTGGAATGTGAGGAAGCCAAATGGCAGGTACGGTTTTGGAATTAGGAGACAAGTCAGAGAAGAGAAAAGAGGCTCCAAAATTTTTCAAAGAATCCCAAATCAGACAAGGTAGAAATCCGGGGGGGTTGGACTAGAAGGCCTGCAAAGTCGCTTCCAGCTCTATTATTCTATGTTCTGTGTTCTATTTAGGAAGATTCCAAGGTTGGCACATTGGCTCTAGACTAAAGGAGTCCAACCTTAGCAACTTTAAGACTTGTAGACTTCAACTTCCAGTATTCCTCAGCCAGCATGGGGAATTCTGGGAGTTGATGTCCACAAGTCTTAAAGTTGCAAGGTTAAACCCCTATTCTAGAATATTCCAGTTTGGGAACCTCTTTGCTACTTACGCCTGCTTCTATGAAATTTGCTCTCCAAGAAGCCCTGTTATCTCCAACTTTTTCTCTTAGTTTTATCAACCTTGCACTGAGTTTCAATACTACTTTTCCCAAATAATATGAAATAATATTAGTTCCCTTTACTATATTTGGAAATCTTCACTAAAGTGGTTGCATAAAAAAAAAAATTAAAGATTCCATCAAATTGAACTCAGCTCCTGCTAACTTTATGGACATGTCTATTAGATTTTTTTTTTCCAGCTGTATTTCTCATTATGTTCCTGTACTGTAGACAAATTCCTGATTGTACAGAAAATTGCAAGTTGCGTGTCTTGATTAGGCAGGAAGAAAAGTGTAAAGCTTTAGTACAGGCTGATGCTAGATGTCATAGAAGCAACATGGTAGCCTAGAGGTGGAGCTCACTCCTCACTATCAGGAGGCTGTGAGTTCAATCCTAGGTAGTGGCAGATATTTCTCTTTCTGGGTGCAAAGAGAAAATATCTGCTGTGAGCTCCATTTAGGCATCAGGAAGGGCATCTGGTCAGTAAATGCTCAGCTCCATTCAGTCGCCTCAACTCCACCCTGAAGCAAGGTCCTTAAAAGAAAAAAAAAGCTAGATATCATCACGATGCCAATCATTTTCACCTGTGAAAGAGATATTAGATTTGGGGTTCTGTTATTTTGTTGTTTTCTTCCTGTTTGGGAAGGAATACACACACACAAAATCTGGAGGTAATTTGAGAAGAGAAAAAAGTTGTAGTAAACAGCAGTAACTGTGAGAGGGATCTCGGAGTCCTGATGGACAATCGCTTAAAAATGAGCCAGAGTGTCCCGCAGCTCCCATAAAAGTCAATGCAGTCCTAGGTTTCATCAACAGAGGGATAGCATCAAGTTCACAAGAAGTGATACTACTACTGCTTTCTCCTGCATTGTAAGAGCATACTTGGAATACTGCATCAAGTTTTGGTCACCACATTACAAAAATGATGTTGAAACTCTAGAAAGAGGAATGTCTGTGGAGATTCACAGTCATCCAGGTAAGGTTGTCCCAAAGGTGCTTTGTTTAGGAGGCAACTGGACTTGTGTTTCTTTCGAAGATGTTTCACTTCTCATCTCTTCAGCTCTGGCTAGATGGTGGGGAGTGGAAGGATTTATATTCCTTGCAGTCATCTGCTCGTTAGCACTCTTTCTGAGAGTCATTGAGGCCACTTGGAGGTTTCCCCATATCCTCAGGGTCAGATGAGCTGTGCAAATGGGTGTGGAGCTGCAGGATGTTTTCTGCCCTGGGTCCCTTCACTGTCAAAAACAGGCACAGGCTATTGGGGATGAATCTGTGCTGTCTGAATCTCAATCTGAAGCACAAAAGGTTCCTGTAGTCTGCCATGTTTTCTGGAAGTCCATGCATACTCTCTCACCATTCGAAGGGTGTTCATCCCAAAGTGCATAGCTAAGAGGAGCAACAAAATGGTTAGGGGACTGAAGCTAAAGTGTATGATGAACTTTTGCAGGAAGTGGGTATGTCTAATCTAACAAAGAGAAGGACGAGGGGTGACATGGTAGCAGTCTTCCAATATTTGAGGGGCTGTCATAGGGAAGAGAGGGTTGACCTGTTCTCCAAAGCATTTGAGGACATGATGAGAATTAATGGATGGAAACTTATCAAAGATAGATAGATAGATAGATAGATAGATAGATAGATAGATAGATAGATAGATAGATAGATAGATGGATGGATGGATGGATGGATGGATGGATGGATGGATGGATGGATGGATGGGTGGGTGGGTGGGTGGGCGGACGGACGGACGGACGGACAGACAGACAGACAGACAGACAGATAGATAGATAGATAGATAGATGATAGATAACCTTTATTGCCATTTTTTTACTATGAGCAGAATGGCACACATTAAAAATGAAATTTAGTTGCTTGCTCTCAAAGTCTACACATACATAACACACATTTACACATT
>NW_027673382.1:0-27619 GCF_964194415.1 Vipera berus
ACATATCAAAAAGATACCACGTTCTTGGTTAAATAATTATTATTGTTTTTAGTGTTAAATTAAGAGAACAGGAATCTATATTCAAACTAAAACCTGCATAAATGATATAAAGCTACAGAAATACTAATTAAATTTTGTGTTAATAATATGCTGATAAAATACAGTTCATAAAATATAAATAATATAATATTGATAATCATTAAAATAAAAGTAACATTATATATCTAAAAATTCTAAACAATAATCAACAAAAATTGCAAGTGTATACAGCATTAAAAAAGTATTGCAACACTCAAATTCATAAGCATGGGATTTAAAAAAAACAGGAAAGGACTGGAAAATATTTATAAACAGAAGGTGACCCAGATACCAATACCATTGGTGCTACCTTTGCTTTCTTTTGCCACAGTCATTCTCTTTCTGTTTGCAGGTCTTTGTACAGTATTGTTCTGTACCAGCCTGCTACCGGCCCTGCAGAAAAGGCAGGGACAACCCCTTTTACAATAAGGCAAGAGGCTGGAATTACGCCTGCCAAATTTATAGCTACAAAAACAAACAAGACACGAACCAAGAAACAGGAGCTTTAAGAAACACGAACTATCCAAGTGGTTGCCTTCAGCAAACCAGCCCTCCCCACACATTCCCCTTATATAGAGTTCAGGGCATGGCTTCTCTCTGCCTCCTTCCGAGAAGCCCCATTGCCTTCCTCTGTTTACTCCTAATTGACTGCCTCCTGCGTCGGGCGTCCTTGAACAGGGCCAGCTGTGGGTCATCTTCATCCACGCTGTCAGGCTCACACATCTGGGTCTCCGTGGTGACCAAGTGGGAGGGGCCTGGCTGAGGGCTCTCATCAGCAAGATCTTCAACCCCCTCAGCCAGGTCTTCAACACCCCCCTCCTCCTCCTCTGAGTCATCCGACCCAACTGCCGAACCCACAGGCTGACCCTGAATCACAACAAGTATTTTGTTATTTTCTCCAGTTCTTTCTCTTCTCTTATGTTGTCTCCAAGTACTGCCATGTCCACTATCCAGACTTTTTTTCTCTTTCTTATCGATAGTTGTTAAATCCAGGTTGTTTTGTGGCAAATGACTGTTAATTTGAATTCTAAAGTCCCAAAGTACTTTAGCTTCTTTATTTTCTATTATTTTTTCTATTTTATGCTCCCACCTGTTCTTGCTTGCAAGCAAATGATATTTCTTGCAAATCTTCCAATGCACCATTGTTGTTACTTTGTCATGCCATTCTTTGTAATCAGTCTATGCAATCTTTTTGCAGCAGCTAATCAGATAGTCCACTGTTTCTTCAGCTTCTTTGCAGAGGGGCACTTGCAGTCTTCTTGTTGTCTTCTCAATTCTGGCTTTTGTTGCATTTGTTCATCTTATTATTATGGTTTGTCAAACAATCAGCCATATATTCTGACTGGATTTGCATTATTATAATTACAGTTCATTGCATGGTCAGCCAGATGTTCAGACTGGGTTTGGAATTTTTGTTTATCAGGTCCTTTCCAAGGACTTGGGAGAGGCAGATGTGGATGTTTTACAGTGTTACAAATATAATCACAGGATGGAAGCCGCCTTTTGCAATTGACTGATGGTGAATGTGTCAATGCCGATGGTGTTCAAGTGGTGCTCCAGTTGTTTTGGGATTGCACCTAAGGCACCTATTATTATTGGGATTACCTTTGTTTGCTTCTGCCGCATTTATTCTATTTCTATTTTGAAGGTTGTTGTTGTTAATGCTTATTTTATTTATCTAAATTGCACACACACATGAAGGATCTTATGATGTCAAACCATGACAAGAGAAAACTGATATCCCAAAAGACTAGAGGCAAATTTGTGAGATAAGTAGTTTGCTTATACTGGAAACCCATAAAAGCCATCCAAATTGGGCTATTTTGCTGCCTAATTTTGGTAGAATAATCTAAGGGCTTCCAACAGGGTGTTGGAAATGACATTCCTCTTACAGATTGTAGTTTGCCTAATCCTGGCAAATTGTTTTTCTTCCTTGCCCCTTCTTCAGTGAAATGGAAATAGCTATGATTTAGCTTGTAAAAAAATAATAAACATGGCAATGAATGTGTTGTGTATTGTGGGTTGACCGTCAGACACAGATGACATGGACACTGCGTTAGAACGAAGGTTTATTGTGGTTGGAACAGGGAACTCTTCACAGCTCCGCTCTTTATATACAGTTGCCGGCTAGCTGCTGGCCAATCCACATACTTGAATGATCCCGCCAAAAACAGTCGGACCAATAGCATACTGTTGCTAGGAGAGGCTCAGCTGCTGCCCAGCTGGCTGTCAAGTTTAACCATAACACTAAACATATAACACTGAATATATAACAGAATGTGTAGAGAGAATCCCCACCCCTTTTAATATAAGGAAGCTCCCATAATAGTAAAGAAATGCCCCTCCCACAAAGAGAAAAGGCTTCCCTGAAGTAAAACCACTCAAGCAGCTGGCCCCTGTGAATAGATATTTAGTTTCCATTAACCAAGACAAACTATTCCATTCATATACAAAAAGACTTCAGCTACAGTTTCCACAGAAGGCTGAAACTGATCAGATTAAAAGCAAAAAGACAAAGAAACCTAAAATCTAAATTCCCCACCCAGCTCCAAGGACAGGGCATGACCTCTCAGCCCCAATAGGAGTCAGGCAATAACAATTAGAATATTAAAAGAAACACTCTTGTACAGATTAAAGTGCATTTCACAACAAACCTGGACATATAAATTACGAAGCCCACAAATCATATAAAAACCCATGTACTCTCCAGATTACTTGGTCAGCTGTCCCAGAACTGATTGCTAGACACTTTGTTTCTGATTCAATAAAGGCATGAAATTAAGACACAAGCTCAAACTATGCAGGGAGTGGACCCTGCTCAGTGATGAAACTGTTGGGTTAATTTGGCCAGAAAATGGTACCTTTGATTATGGAACTTTAAAAGCACTAAGGCCTAAGCCAGGGGTAGGCAACCTTGGCTCTTTTATGACTCGTGGACTTCAACTCCCAGAATTCCTCAGCCAGCCATGCTGAGGGAAAAGGCAGTGGTTTCCAAGCTGAGCCATGCTGGCTCAGGAATTCTGGGAGTTGAAGTCCACGAGTCATAAAAGAGCCAAGGTTGCCTACCACTGGCCTAAGCTAAAGCCCTCCCACTACCATACTTGTGCTGTTGGGAAGAGTTATCAAGTCTAGAAATCAAGAAAGGGAGGAGGTGGTCTTATCATCTTATCTTACAGCTTTGCACCAGCAGCTCCAGAGGCTATGGAAACACAGCACCTTGACACAGACATTGCCCCTTAAGGAAAACCTTCACCCGTTTGAACCAGAGGACTGGATCTGGATCAAGTCATTCACCCAAAAATCATCATTACAGCCCAAGTGGAAAGAACCCTTTCAGATCCTCCAGACAACCCAGACAGCCATAAAGGTAGCTGAAAAGGACACCTGGATCCATTGGACTCACATCAAGCCAGCTGACATTGAGCACCGTGCCAAGCCAACCCTGACAACGAAAGTCTCACCCATAAGATTGAAGAAGGACCCAGAAACAGACAAGTGGGCACTAAAGAGCAGGACGATGGGTAAAACTGTGGGAGAGGGTGAAAGTTTGTCATGAGACTGTATCTGACTTGCCTTGTAACTCACTTAACTGATAGATTTATAGAAACAAATTAATTCTCTGACAAGCGAAAAACTTGGGAATATCTAGTGCCCGAGGTACTGAACACTACTGATTTTTGTCTGAAGGAAGGAAGGTCAGTTAAAGTCATCCTGTGCACCCACTGGCTATCCGGAATTCCACTAAGCTCAGGAATTTCCACTTAACAACCTCATACTCCCCCATTTTTGATTGGGAGTCCACCACTGATTTTAAAGATGAAACTAGTTTGTACTACATATGGCTACTGTAACCAGGGCACTTAACTGCCAAGACCTGAAAAATGTGGCTCTGTCCTGCAATCACAGTGCGACCATCCCCATTGCAAACAGCTATGTTAAACTTCCTCTGGATTGGTTCATACTTTCTAGTACAAAACCTTATTGCTATCTCCCCACTAATTCCACTGGAGGAAGCTGCACCTTTGGGAAGTTAATGGTTTTTATGCCCTCCCTACAGAGACAACAGAGAAGGGACCTCCAATCCCTGACACCCAATTGTGACTCCCAGACAACACTATTCACAAAGACAGAATACATGGCATTGGCAGTGTCATTAGTTGGAGTTCTAGCACTTGCTGTAAGAAATTGTAGCAACATCAACAGTCTGGAATGTGCTCTTGTAAAGACCCTAAATTCAACTTCCCAAGCCCTAGACCAGGGGTAGACAACCTCGGCTCTTTTATGACTCATGGACTTCAACTCCCAGAATTCCTGAGTCAGCATAGCTGACTCAGGAATTCTGGGAGTTGAAGTCCATGAGTCATAAAAGAGCCGAGGTTGTCTACCCCTGCCCTAGACGCTCTAAACAGAGAATTGAGGCAGGTCAGAGAAGCCACGCTGGAAAACTGGGCAGCCATTGATTACCTGTTGCTGAGCCACAACAATGGCTGTGAAGAGTTTCGTGGCATATGCTGTTTTAACCTAACTGAAAACTCATAGAGAGTGACATAAAACACCTCAAAGAATTGGCAAGGATATTGGCTATGACAAATTTCCTTTTGATCTGTCAGGATTCTTCTCCTGGTTGCCAGAGTTCACTGGCTGAAAGTCCTCCTCCTGGGTTTCACTGCCATAATCCTTTTAGGGATCGTCCTTTGTTGTCTCTCTCAATGCATACCCCATGTTTAATAGCAAAAGAAACTGTTTTCCCACCATTGTTTCTCCAAAAAGGGATGCCAAAGAAATCTCACTGATGATGTGTCAGATAGATAAGAAATGCCAACTCTACTCCAACAAAATCTGAATTGTACTGAATATATTTGGGCTGTAGGGATCCCCCCTCCCCAAAAAGGAAAACCAGTTGGGGAGCTGTCTGCCCAAGATAGGAAGAAGGCTCTTCTGAAATGAAAGCCAACTTGCATCCTCTCCCTAAAAGGGAAATCACCTGGAGCAGCTTACGCAATGAGCCAAGTGCTTGTCAATGAAATACTTTTGTATCCATTTATAAAGGCAGAGTGCTCCTTGTGAATGGATACTCAGTATCGAAACAGCTCCATTCATAAGCAAAGTGCTACCAGCTGCAGCTTTTGCAAGGAGCCAAAACCATTCCTAAATGTCCTGAAAGAAGTAAATTGACAAAGTATGGCACTATTTTACTAACACTATGAAATGTAAAAAGAGTCATCTAAATACATACCCATACAGTCCAGTCCTCCCTGTTTTGCTCTGCAAACAGAGGCTTAGAATATTATTTTTTTCAAAACCATAGAAATTCAAAAATGTATAAGATACAAAAATGCAAAGGGAAAAAATGAAAAATGAAAACAAATGGATAGTGAACTTCCAACTTTCTTCCATACAGATAAAAACCTAATCAAAAATGATCCTTTGAACTAGAATAAACTGTGAAAAAACCAGTACCTCTATCATCATAAATAAGTCTAATCATCAAAACTCAAGATTAAAAATCCATTGCTTTCCTTTCAAAGATTCAAAAAAATTGAAGAGTGATTTCCAAGTGAAAAGGAAGCTAGAGTCACTTCTTTAATTAAAGCAGTCAACTTTACCATCTCCATCAACTCCATTAATTTTATACCATTCATTTTTCCATCATGGATATATTTGAGTCCTTGTGTCTCTACAGAGAGAAGCCTTGGTTCTGTTGTAATATATATAAAAACAATGTTCCATTTTCTCCAATCTATCTATGAAACCTAAAGAAAAGCCTTTGGCTTCAATTGTACATTCAATTTAAAAGTTCTCTGAGTTAAAATACATATCTGATGCCAATCAGTCTTAGCTTTCTTTCATGTCCACCACAGGTAATAAAAAGTGCAAGGCTCAGAAGATATTTGAATATGATAGTTTCTGCATTTTCACATCTGTCAGTAGATATATTTAGTCTGCTCATTCCTAAATTCCTGAAAAATAGTCAGTTGTCAAAGTATGACACTATTTCACTAATGCTATTAAAAGATGACCAGATTAATAGAAGAGTTCTTCCAAATGTTTATCCAACAACAAACCGAAACAAATGCTGTAGAACTATTTGTTGATGAGAGCTGTCTATCAGATTCGTTGTTTGCTATCTTGTTTGTTTTCGAATTGAAACAAGGCCTGAATATTTTGTTCTGGTCATAAACATCTACAATGGGTCTTCTCCAGTAAAAAAAAATGAAAACAAGTTCTATGATATAGAACTATATATGAGGCTAGATTCTAATATACTTAGCCAAATCAGTGGTCTTTCTGATTTAACATTATATCTGCAGAGTGAAAGTGGTTCTCCATAGTCTTAAATCTTTTCTAGTCCCGCTATTCAACAGCTGCTAACTAGAGACTGATCCTGGAGTCTTCTATATGCATAGCATGTGATGGACTTTCTCATATGATCATGAGAAATGGTGACTCGTGCTATCTATGTCTAGGAATTTGTGAAAATATATATATTTTATATTCAGGTTATTGTCCATGTTATTAGTGCTTTAGTCCATCTGGGCACTTTTTTTTTTACAGAATACCTTTGAAGATCCACAATCATGTTCTTGTTATATAAATTTATGCAACACATTTTAACATACATTTCCCTGATATAAGCTATTAAAATGTAAATACTTTTTGTTGCATATAACTTTCAGAAACCTACATTCATTTTCAGATACATCTTTCAGAAATGGATTTTTGTGCAGATTTTTGACCAGACAAAAAAAGAATGTTAATGAATTCCATTTCTGCAGAAAGTAATTTTCCGGCAGATCTCACAAATCCATTTGCACATATCCAACTTGTCCAGTTTCCAACAAGTAGGTCAAATATTTTGGAGAAATACTGTTTGATTTGCCATCTTTAATGTTGCCATGTGAAGATCTTAGACCTGAAGACCTAATATTTGGAATTTATACACTTTCAAAGTTGGGACCAATGATTGGGAGAAAATCGCCACTGTAATGAGTATAGACATGGATGAGGGTGGTCTGTGTATTACTCATACTCCCTTACAGTTTTTTATATTTTTACAATATAAAGGTAAAGGTAAAGGTTCCCCCGCACGTGCGTGCTAGTCGTTTCCAACTCTAGGGGCCGGTGCTCATCTCCGTTTCAAAGCCGAAGAGCCAGCGCTCATCCGAGGATGTCTCCGTGGTCATGTGGCTGGCATGACTAGACACCAAAGGCGCACGGAACACTGTTACCTTCCCACCGTAGTGGTCCCTATTTTTCTACTTGCATTTTTACGTGCTTTCGAACTGCTAGGTTGGCAGAAGCTGGGACAAGTAGCAGGCGCTCACTCTGCTACGCGGCACTCGGGATTCGACCCGCCAAACTGCCGGCCTTCTGATCGACAAGCTCAGCGTCCCAACCCACTGAGCCACCGCGTCCCTTTTTTTTTTTTTTACAATATACTTTCCTTCTTTAAAGTTCAGAAACAGAGGACAAAATACACTCATATAAGGACCAATTATTTAATGTTCTGTGAAGAAACATTTTTTCCACTATAATTATCTATTATGTAGCTCACTTCCTGGTATTCAGGATGCTGCTTATAAGCGCTATGTGCTTAGAGACCCTACACATGCACTTTACAATCTGTTTCTGTTGCTCCCCTCTGGGAGGAGGTTTCAAAGTATTTCTAGCAGGATTACTCGATTCTGTAATAGCTTTGTTCCCTATGCCATCCGTCTGGTAAACTCGCAAGATTCGTTTTTCTCGCCATGCACATGTATACATAACCCAAACTAGACTGTGTTGTTTCTCTGTGACATATAATATATGTGGGTATATGCATAATTCTGTATTTATTTCTGTCATATTTATGTAGTGTATATTGGAGGTGGTGACCCTTTGAGAGCTGAATGCAATGAAATTTTAATTTAATGTATGCCAATTGGTGTACATTCAAAGTGACAATAAAGTTATTATTCTATTCTATTCTATTCTATTCTATTCTATTCTATTCTATTCTATTCTATTCTATTCTATTCTATTCTATTCTATTCTTTGTGAGCTAATTGAGGTATTTCTTTAGAGATCCACACTGAACTTGTCAATGGAATTGGTGAGTCTCCCTTGTTAGTCATGTCCTGCTCTCTTTAGATTCTCACTGGACCACAATGAACCATATGTTGATTGCTGAAAGTTATTTTTAATGGGATGGGAAAAGAAGAGTCAGTGGATGAGACAACATTGTAAGATGTATTGAGCCATGTTATGAATATGCTTGGGGCTATGAGTTTGTGTTTTTTCCTTTTTCTCCTTTTTGGTGGGTAAGTAAGGAGTACAGGTGTTTTTTTTTATAACAAGCTAATCCTAGTTTAGGGTTAATAGTTTCATTATAGGTTCATAGGTTCCCTTTCTCAAAAAACCATGCAACCAATTTTGTGGAACAGTAGTCAGATGGACTATGAAAAAAGGGAGCCATTGGGACTATCTACAAAAGCGTAATCCATGTGCTGTATCTTGTTCTTGTAAATTGAAATTATTCACCCTATCCTCCAAATAAAAACTGGCCACTCATCACACAACACTAGCTTTCATGCTAGGAGTATACATGCATTAGATAGGTCATTGTTTCATGATCCTGGAGAAAATCTGTCAATACCAACCTGATGGTGCATAATCAATCATTTCATGATCAAGTGAGCCAGTTTTGGCATGCAGCAAAATTCAAACTTTGGGAGTGTCAAAGTGGTTTTTTGTTATGATCACATAAGAGAAAAGGAGAATGCACTTCTTCCAAATTGAGGCAGCTTCCCCTTCTGCAGCTAATCCAGCTGAAGTAGAAGTTGCAGTTTCAACAGTTACACTGGCATCTTATTGGAATAGGAAAAGCAAGTGAACATCATGAGGGAGCAAAACTGGAATTAAATATTTTTACAAACATTTATCAGTACGGTATAAATGTACCCTATATGTATAAAATGCATGCTGTATTACAGTTCAGAGCAGCATAAATCAATGTGTATTTTTTTTATTTGTTTAGCTAGTGGAAATTAATTGAAAGAGCATGCATAAACCAGCTTTTTTCTCCTCTACAAATCTGTTCTGGTAATTCTTCAAACTACATGTGTACTTGAGAAGTTCAAAGAAGAATTTTTAGGTTTTTAAATTTCCTTTGAAATAGAAAATAGGGTTATGTCCCCCACCCCAACAGCACAACTCTCTTGTTTAAAATTCAGCTGCAACAAATTTTAGAAATTTAGTACATAAATGCATTTTCTCTCCTTGGTCGCCTACAACTTTGAATTATATTGCTTTAAGCATTACTGTTCTCAACTGAAAATTTCTCATCTACTCTAAGTGTTGTGTACTGGGCTCTTAAAGAATACCACGTGGGTTGCTGGAGCAGCTAACGGGTCTCCAGCAACCCAGTCTACAAGTCTCCTGTGCTGCAATTGGCTATCTCCAGGCGGCAATGGTTGATTCAAACCTATTGGCTGCCGCCTAGGGGCTAGACTATATATTGCAGCTAGTTGCAGCCTTTTCCCCAGTACAGTTTCGGCATGAATAAAACTATGAGTTACCTTGTACTCAGCTTTGCTTCTTCATTCCTGCGCCAAAGAACCCGCTATTTAACACTAGGTATCCTTTAACTATGTGTTAAATTTGATTCATAGAATGAATGCAAGTATTTCCTGATAATTAAAATTCAAAAGCAATTAGCCTTTTGTTTATTTCACTGAAAATTCCAACTCAAAGCTGAATGAATACCAAGAAACAAAACCTGAGCCTAGGGCTAGGCAAAAGTCCAGAAGTCTAAATCATGTCCTGATTGAGTAGACCAACAACATCACCAAATAGCTTTGCTTATAGAAGTATTTTATTAAATATGCTCCTATAGTATAGAATGTAGTCATCAAAGGGATGAAAAACAGTTCAGGAAATCTGGGCCTATAATTTTGGGTGCTTCCACAATGGCAGGTTTCTAATACTATTAGTCAAAAGCAAAGGTGAGCAAATTTGTTCAAGCCAAGGAACCCACTTAGACTTTGAGAACATCCTATCTCACTCTAGAAATGATGAGACAAATTCCTAATTTGTTTTTAATTGTATTTTAAGTAAATGTAGTTAATTTTTTTAATGTGGATTTAAACATTTCTTCTTATGGGATATTAAAATTTAAACTTTTGGAAGAGTCTTATGAGTTTTAAGTCTTGTAAAGATAGAATGCAGCATTCAGTCTTTTTCTCCTAACTGAATTTTTGTAATACTGTAAGTCGGGGAAGGACAGAGTAATGGAAAACTATAAGTTATATAAATGGAAGACAAAATAATCTCAAAACACAGATACATACAATCCTATATCAGAAGCAGAACAGTTGCATAATAAAAGCCTCATTCGAAAGACCTTTGTGGTAGAGTTCAGAACAAAATGAAGTGTACCATATGCCAAATACACAAATAGCATTTGGTCAGATGTAATCAACTGTAAAATTTAGGTAAATAATGTATTCTGAATATATTTATCCTGCATCCATGCTTCTCCAAAAAAAAAATTTACATTGGCATTTACTAGTTACTTTGGGCTTATTCCTCATATAGCCTATATGTGGTTTGCTATAATAAAATACGTTTGCTACAAGGCTACTGCTAAGCTTGTAAGCCGCCCTGAGTCTTCGGAGAAGGGCGGGATATAAATGGAATTTAAAAAAATACTGTTGAAAAGCGATGTGATACAAATAGGCATATTAGTGGAATAATTCAAAATATGGGAAATGCTCTTGTTCAAGCAAAAAACATTTCTAGATAGAAACTTAGTTCCAACAGTGACCAGCCAAATATTCCTGGCAAGTCAATGATATAATGTGAGGGCAGCAGGCCTCAGTTATTTTGGCTTCCCAGCATTTGGTGGTCCATAGCATTCTGCCTTTCATTCCCAAGACTGAATCCTAGGATCACTTTCAATCCCAAGATTGAATCCCAAGATCAATCTTCCTGTGATATCATAGCCTTTAACTCTTCCAGTCTATTTGTATACCACCCTTCAGCAAATTTGCCATGACAACTTTCAAATGCAAAGTAGACTATGAAACTAAAGCAACTGAAAGCATCCTTTAAAAAAGTAAAATACATTTAAAAGACTGGGAGAGTACAAATATTTTTGCCTGTTAATAAGACAAGAACAAGAATGGTATTAGCTCTACCACTGGAGTTCCCACAGGTTTAGTTAATACTCCATTTATATTGGATACAAGAACACATGGAAAGTCAATGAAGATATTCTTGGTACACAAACCACTGGTGTGGAAGCAGGGAATCCTTCAGATCCTCCCATCATATAAAGACAGTTAAAGGTAAATAGCAGACTTTAAAATCAATATATGAAGCCCTTTGGATGTGTCAAGGCAGCCTTCTCTGTGATCACATACATGAAAGGGAGAATGCACTTCTCCTTCCAAACTGAGGCCAACGGATCCTTTCCCCTTCTGCAGCTAATCCAGCTGAAGTAAAAGTTGCAGTTTCAATAGCTACACTGGGATCTTATTGGAAATGAGCAAGGCAAGTTACCAACATATAACTCTCCTATTAATTAGCTCAAACTCTAAATATTGACTTGGATTAAATTCAACTGTCTATTCAGTTTCAAAAACAAACTTGCATATAATATTTTAAAGCAGCAAATACAAAGTGGAACAAGGCATACTGTCTCTTCACTTGGAAAGGTTGCTATATTATACTAAAACCATGAGTGATACTACTGACCTCTCAAAATGACAAAGATGGGTTTAAGAGTATCTCCAGGGTGCAGAATGGATCCTGTAGGTTAAAGTAATACATCTCATCCAGAACAGGTTGAACACTATCTCTCAGAATAAACAAAACACTTACCCATTTCCAATTCTATTTCAAAAGCACTAGAATGAAGACATATACAAACACACACACACAAACATACACACACAAAGAGATTCTGTCATGCCCTGTCCTCTTCTATTTACTCCATCTTTGGGCACCCCTGAAACACTGATTTTACATTTCTCTTTGATGAAGCAACTAGTTTATCCTGTGAAAGGGATAAAGAAAGAAAAATAAAGAAATTTGTTACAAGCCAGTCTCAAATTTCCACCCTCTAGAAAGGATTTAGAAAATGATTTCAGTTTACTTATGTTTCAGTTTCTTCCACTGCACTTCTCTGCCTAGGTGTACAGACACAGAGATGTTATTTTTCTTATTTAGTTAATATGAATTACAGGCTTCAAGCTCCCTCCCCTCCATATCCAAAATGAGGAACCATTCTCTTTTCTCTATTTCCCCCCCCCCCTCGTCTTTCCCCCTTCACCAACACGATTTACATTCTCAATGTAATGTATTAAAAAGTTGACAGGGCCGAAAGGATTCACATGATGTCGGCTAAGAAACCCAATTTCCATGATGAATTGCCCGGAGCCCCTGAATCACAAACCATTTTTTCCGCTGCTCAGAAGTTGATTTTTTTTTTAAATCTTCTTAAAGCCTCTCTCCTAATCTTCGGCTAGAAGAGATGGGTGAAAGGATTTTTTTTCAAAACTAAGGAAAGTATTAGCATCTTGGTTGTTGTGCATCAAATTTGAAAATGCAAGGTTAGTAATATTTCAAATCAGCTGTGGTCCAAGCCACTTGCTAAGTATTCTCTGATCCTCTCCTCTTCTTCACCTCCTGGAGTTTCTGATGGCAAGAATGCAGAGCCATTATAGGGATTGTGTGTGCATATGAATGTGTGTGTCTGTGTTCACACATTTCATGGGCAGGCCAGAGGAGGAACAGAACAGAATAATTGAGGTATGAAACTCTCCATCCTCGTTCTTTCATGAGGGCATGTGTACCGAAAACCACACATTTGAATGACTAGATGAATTATAACTGCCTAAATTATGTGGCTTTTGATTTCACCACAAATTTATACTGAAACGACCATTTGGGGGAAAAATGACCTGTACTCTCTTTTTCTTCCTCTGAATTTAGATATTACAATAGTTCTGTGGCTATTAATAAAGCAAGTAGTTAAACAGTAAAACAGAGATAGCATGCCTTAAAAATATATAGCATGAAGTTGTCGTAACAAAGATCTACACAAGGCAGTTTAGTTTTTACATAGCTCGGCTATGAAGTAATATTTCCTTTACTACAAAAACTAGCTTTGATTTCTTCTTCATCAGATACATATACATATAGGTTTAATTGGAGAATTGCATATGGATTTGACAAAAAGGTTTTCTTCTTTATTTATGAAAATATTCCCTCAATATTAGCATTAAATCAGCTCTGAAACATCCTATATTTTCAGTCATTTAATCTGTTGACCAACCAGGTACATTGAACAGAAAACCTATGCTTCTGTATTTTTAAGTCATTGATTATTATATTCATCATAAGTATTACTCCTGGACTTATATAATTGGGGAAATATCAATACAGCTATTACATGAAATGATATATAGAGATGTGGTGGGAGCAAATATAATTTGCAAAGCTAAAAAGGTAAGGAGAATGTAATGAAGGAACTGGTGTAAACTAATATTAACTATACTTCTCTTTTTAATCTCACTTATTTTGTCTTTTCCTGTTTCATGTCTTAATTCTGTTGGATTACTGTTTCTTTCTACAGTTTGTTTAAGATTGTTTACATGAAAAGGAATTGCATGATTATGTTCAGATCTACAGTACATATATAGGTATAAATGATATATCAGTGCAGAGTTGAATCCACAAAGAATTGTTGGCTATGAAGTTTTTAAATCTACACTTTCACTCTACAAAAGTATACTTACAATATGATTGTTGTCACTAATTTACTGCATCACTGCAGGGGTTGACAAATTCAGTGATACCATAACTTCATAAAATAATAAATTAATGTATGTAGTGACTTCCATTCAATTAATAAAATTAATTATTTCTTTTTGGAGTTGAGATTGGGCAAGAAATAAAAATATACCTTTAAATATTAAATATTAAATTATTTTAATCTATTTATCAGAAAGTCCTTATATAGCAAAGCCAATATAGCAGTTGGCTGCTGCAGACTTATCCAATCCTCCAGGAACCACTTATTATCCTCAGTTAAACTTATAGGGCTGTGAGAAACTCTTCCCGCTTTTCCCATTGACCATATGTTCATGAAGGTTCTGTTGGTATCAGCGCTAAGCAATTTCTTCTCAACAGACAACTGAAACAAAGAGGTTGATAGGATTTGAAATGGAGAAAGAGAAAAGGTTAGGTTTAGAGTGGCATGTATGAACAGGCATGTGTTCAATGCTTCAATTTTCAATGGTTGATTTGGAAATCTATTTGGTCCTAAGATATAATTTATACAGTCCTATAAAAATAGAATACACTGAAGTTTGCTGGGAACTATTTCAGCTTGCCACCGTTCTATCACAGCATCTACAGCAGCCAGGTTTTTAACGGTTCATAAAAAAGCAATATGGTTGGAGCAGTATGGCTTACAACTGATTGTTGTTTTGATGGCGGCTCTTTGTTCTCTTCCTCAGTGTTATTCCTCCTCCCCATTTCCAATGCTGGTTCAAAGGATACCATGGTTAATGGCACTGAAAACTGGTAAAAGAACAAGGAGCACCAAGATGCACCGACCACTATCCTTTTTACCCCAGATTAAAGCATTTCTTTTCAAAATAGAGAAAGACATAAAACAGCTAGAACAGCTTTCTTCAACTGATGGCCTCTGGATGCACTGAAATTTAATTTACATTATTCATCCAAATGGCCTGGTTTTTAGCCATCCTGGTAAAGGATTACAGAGAGCACCCAACTGAGACATTGCAGTAAAGGTGTTTCACAACAACATATGGTTTACAATATTTATTATCAGGGCTTTTTTTTCTCATAGAACGCTCAGAAGGGCGTTCCGGAACCTTTTTTTTTTGCAAAAATAAACAAACAACCCAGCTCCCTTATTGGTTTTCCTAAGCCTATTGCAGGGCTAACAATCTTGGCTCTTTTTCATGACTCGTTGACTTCAACTCCCAGAAATCCTGAGCCAGCCATGCTGAGGGGAAAGGGAGAGGTTTCCAAGCTGAGCCATGCTGGCTCAGGAATTCTGGGAGTTGAAGTCCTTGAGTCATAAAAGAGCCTGCACTAGAGGAGGACATTAAAATTATTTACAGGATTACTTCTTTAGGAACTAAACTTTTAGAATCTAAAACAGCTAATTCAGAAAAGCCAACAGGAAAGAACCTCACATTTTTCATCTGCTTCTGTCTTTTGGAAGGTAAAATTAGATAACAAAATAATCTATTTCTTATGTTAACATCTCTGCAATGAAATCAAAGATAACAGGAAAGAAATGAGAAACATTTTTCTCAGTGTAATATGTCTAATTTAGCTGATTCTAGAAAAAAAATAGCATCTTTTGTACACTCTTGAAAACTATTTTGAATCTAAACAATTCTTAAGAATGAAATATTCTTAATTTGGACTTTACTTTTACTGTTTGGACTGTTGTGTGTTTTGAAAAATAGATTATTTAGAATCTAGTTATGTTGCACTTCTGTCTTTAAATAATTAACCTAGTATATACATAACAATATATGATGTTTTCCCTGGTGAACTTAACATCAATAACAACATTTATTAAAAAGGCTAAAATAATTTCTGGGGGTATTATCTGTATAGTAAAATTTTGGACAAGTAGTGATCATGTTACATATGTGCATAAGCATAGTCAGTAGCATATGCCTTTTTAAAAATATCAAACATGCAAAGAAACAAAAATAAGTCCAAAATATCTGTATTACATCCAGAAATGCCAACTTTGCAACCAATATTTCTCATCCATAACTATGGCACTCTAAGGATACGTGCATACATGCAAATGTTTCTCTGGGATCAGTAATGCAACAGAGATTGCTTTTTCCTTCCAGTAACATATACCTAAAACCAGTTTATTGCATTTGGCAATTGTACTAAAAAAAATCTCATTCATTTAATTTGAAATGAAGTGAAAAATTGATTTAAATTATTTTATTAAAACAAATTAATGGCAATTCTTTTATAAAAAGTTGCCTCATACAAAATGAGTTTGACATGCCTGCTCTAGATAGTTGAATGCTCCAAAATAAATTCTAGACCAGGCCTGTACATGCAGCCTACCAAGCACCCTTGGACAGAGCACAGACTTTTTTTTAAAAAAAGTAATAAAATCACCACCACAGCCCTGAAAGTCATGTTGCCTAGTGCCTCCATGGCTTACCATGACCACAAGCTCCAACACTGTAGATGCTCCTCTAGTCACCAAATCATTGATTAGCCCACCAGCATTCCTTTGCAGACCACAAAGATTTTTAATTTATCAGTGTGGGTCTTTCCTTTCTACAAGATAATAATAATAATAATAATAATAATAATAATAATAATAATAATAATAATAATAATAATAAGAAGAAGAAGAAGAAGAAGAAGAAGAAGAAGAAGAAGAAGAAGAAGAGAAGAAGAAGAAGAAGAAGAAGAGGAAGAAGAAGAAGTTGGAAGGGACCTTGGAGGTCATCTAGTCCAACCCCCTGCTCAGGCAGGAAACCCTATACCATTTCAGACAAATGGCTGGCCAGTCTCTTCTTAAAAACTTCCAGTGTTGGAGCATTCACCACTTCTGGAGGCAGGTTGTTCCACTGGTTAGTTGTTCTAACTGTCAGGAAATTTCTCCTTAGTTCTAGGTTGCTTCTCTCCTTGACTAGTTTCCATCCATTGCTTCTTGTCCTGCCTTCAGGTGCTTTGGAGAATAGCTTGACTCCCTCTTCTTTGTGGCAGCCCCTGAGATATTGGAACACTGCTACCATGTCACCCCTCACCCTTCTCTTCATTAAACTACACATACCCAATTCCAGCAACCGTTCCTTATATGTTTTAGCCTCCAGTCCCCCAATCATCTTTGTTGCTCTTCTCTGTACTCTTTCTAGAGTCTTGACATCTTTTTTACATCATGGTGGCCAAAACTGGATGCAATATTCCAGGTGTGGCCTTACCAAGGCATTGTAAAGTGGTATTAGAACTTCACGTGATCTTGATTCTATCCCTCTGTTAATGCAGCCTAGCACTGTGTTGGCTTTTTTGGCAGCTGCAACACACTGCTGGCTCATATTTAAGTGATTGTCCACTAGGACTCCGAGATCTCTCTCACAGTAACTACTATTGAGCAAGGTACCACCTATACTATACCTGTGCATTTGATTTTTCCTGCCTAAATGTAGAACCTTACTTTTTTCACAATTGAATTTCATTTTGTTAGATAGTGCCCAGTGTTCGAGTCTGTCCAGATCCTCCTGTATCTTAAGCCTATCTTCTGGAGTATTGGCTATTCCTGCCAGCTTGGTGTTGTCTGCAAATTTGATGAGTTCCCCATCTATCCCCTCATCCAAATTGTTGATGAAGATGTTAAAGAGCTGCACAGACCTCTTCTAGATTTTCCTCTTGCCTTTCCGAGTTAACTCCTTGGTCTGTCATTGAGCAAGAATTGACTTTGTAGGGAAGCATATTATCATTTGATGTATATTTAACATATGTTCTACCTTTATTTACCAATTATATAATATTTGTATGCAATCCACATGGCGAGGTTTGGGGAAACTTACAATAGAAAAAATATATTTTTAAAATCATAAGATTAAAACATCGCCTGGCCCGCACCGCCTCCGCTGCCCGCATCATGCAGCCCCGCCATATAGAGTGGGCTCTGCTGCTCCCACAGCACCAGCCGCGCCAGCTCCAGCCCCAGGGAGGGGAGCCCGCCGCCAACACCCTTCGCACCTGTGACTGCAGCAGCACCGCCCCCCCGCCTCCTGCGCTCGCCAAGATGAGAGTTCCAGCACCTTTTTTTTTTAGAAAAAAAGCACTATTGATTATACTACATTTTGCATAGCACCAAATACTAGCATTAAATATGGGGGAGAGTTTAGTGTTTAATCAGAATTTCTACCTTGAAAAATGAAAACTAGATCCCATGTCTGTTGAACAGTCTGAAGAAAACTGTACAATTGTTACATGAAAAAGAAACAATAAAGACCTTTTTATTTCTTTTCATTGCTTGTGTGTACATACCCATATGCACCATCTTTATCACTAATTTATACTCAGTGACATTAACCTCCTCATTTTCCAAGTTTTGTATTATTTTATTCTTTATTGCTGCTTTCACATCTTCTTTCAGCCATGTGGCTTTCTCACCAACAAAACTTAAACATGCATTGATCTCTTAAATAAAGTTTATAAATCCCTGATCAGTTACGAATAGTCTTCATTACTTGCAGGTAAGTACATCATAAGCAAGCGCACTTTATTTATTTCATTCTTCACAATTGCTCTTCTCAGTTGGGTACAACTCAACAAACTTTGCTATCTGACATAGATGCTAATCTTAACAGAATGGAATGGCAGTTTCAGGGCACTTGTTTCAGAGTAGATCCACTAAAGTCAGTAGTATGACTTTGATTTTTAATATACATTTTTATATCAGTCTGTTTGCATGTCATAGAAATGTACAAGAAGAAGTCCCAACTCTTTAATAACACTGAACATTATACAGTAAAAACATATCATTTAAAATAAGGAAAACAACAAAACTCCACTAAAAGAGTTCCTCCACTAGAAGAAAAGCAACCCTTAACAGACAAGCACATCACCCTCTTTAAACAAAGGCCTGTGTGGGTTTTTGTTCTGTGTGTATAGGGATGAGTTTCAGAGTTGTTTTGAATACTGCCAGGATGAACCAGACTAATTTTAGGGGCAGTGGTGCACCAGACGTGACACTCTTAATCACTAAAAAACAGACTCTACACCATTAAAGGCTTTATAGGTACTAACCAGCTCTTTGAATTGCAACCAGAAGCTGGTAACCAATGTACTTCACAGAAATGAAATACATCCATAATTGCCACCATATTTTGGATAAGCTGCAGCTTCCAACTAGTTTTCAAGGGCAGCCCCAGTATAGTTGTCCATGTGTGAAGTAGCCAAAGCACGAGAGATTGTTTGAAGGTAAAGATCTCCCAATAAGGCCCTCTCAACCTCCAGGGAAGGGCATAATGGACACCTTAAACAAATTTATGCAGACCTTCCTAGCCACAGTGTTATAGATTCTTCAAGTAGGAGTTGTGAATCATGACCCCTAAATTGTGTGCCTTTTCCTTAAAGGACTAATACATCCCCAGCCCCTTATATCCCAGGCAATAAACATTTTAGTGGCAATTTAAATTTCTTAATTAATGCAAAAAGTTGTTCCAAAATTAATCATGTTGAAAATAAAATCACTGTATTTTTGTTAGATAGGAGTTACTGAAATCACTAGAATCATAATTATGTAAGTTCCACTGTGTTCAGTGGTCATGTTCTAAGCTGGTTTAATAATTAAATGTAGATCCAGTGCAATGAATATACATTTTCTTTCCTACATAGCATATAATTGGGATGTACTGATAGTTAAGAAATATGGTCGTATAAAAGGCCAAAGAAGCATACAATTTATTCATGCCATTTTAAACATTTTTATACAATAAAACTTATGCTAGAGACACTAGTACCATACAGTTAAAACAGCTGTAAAGATAAAGCAGTAATTAAAACATAGTCCTAAAATTATTGAGATTGTCCCACAGAAAGAGTATTACACTTTCCGGGGCTGCATATACATAATAAGGGAATTTGGTTTGTTTTAACTTTAGTTAGCTTTATTAAAACAGAACAAAACTAGCCTATTTGTTTATAACCACTGTATTGTATAAACTCAGAAAATAGTTTACTTCAATAACTAAAGATGGTATGTGAATTCAACCAACAGGACTTAAATCTCAGTAGGCATTTATCTGATTACAGTAATAATCACCTAAATGTATGTTTTAGGAACAACCATCAATCATTGAAAAACAACAACATAAATAAGAAAGATAGGGAAAAAAATCAGTAGTGCCAGAGCTCCAGGACAAACCACATCAGAGGCTTGCTTGAAACTCTTAATCCTCCTTTCTGAAAAGTTTCTGATTATATTTTGAAATTCTTAACATAAAAAGGCCTGATTTTATAGCTTTCTACATAATTAATATTTTATTTTATGACTGTACCTCTGTCCCATATTCTCCTTTCTTTTTAGATTTATAATAATATTGAACTCATGGTTGAGTTGAATATGAGTTTCCTGATTTGCATTCAGTAGTATAACTAATGCATGTACTGTCTATATGTCCTTCTACAAACTTCCAGGAATAATATAGATGTCTTGTTTCTACTTAAAGCTTTTACTTGTAAACTTTATGCATTAATGCAGTTGACTTGGTATATGGACATCTCAGCAATCTATATATAACTTGTGGAGGCTCTGGTTCATGAAATTTCTATAGCAGAATATAAAACAGGACAGAAAATCTTAATGTAAGAGCAGGAAGTTAGGAAATTTTGGCCATAGATTAGATTTATTACCTGCTTTGAGAAGGAGAATGAATAGTTATTCTGGGTAAATGTCTATGCCATGATCTCATGGTGATATCTCATAGCTTCCCTGTTGATGATAATGACTTACTTTGTTGAGTTGTAGGAAGGATTGCTGGGATAATTCATATTTATTTAACAAATGTATTAATTTTGTGAATAATAATTTAGATTAACGGAGGAGGAGCATAAGATGCATATTTATCAGAGAATTTTTTTAAAAAATTCACATAGAGGCACGTTATAAAAACTTACGTTCAGAAATAAAATATTGCAGATCTTTTCTATGAGAGAGGGGATAGAGAGAGAGATCTAAGATTGAATATCGCAGATCCGCATCTCTTATAGCTTCGCACGTATTGGTAAATAACAATTTTCTTTTTCTTAAGGCTATCTGGTCAACTCCTGCTCCATAGCACATAATATTAACTTCTTTGAAGAAGTGAGTTATTCTGTCCAAATTCCATACATTGACCTTGATGGAAAGGAAGACAGGTCTTTGCCTGACTTCATATTCCCTCTTACTTACCTGAGCATGATAAGCAGGCCTGAAATGTACCTCAAAGGTATATGAGCTTGAACTATTCATTCAAAACATGCAGCAGCAACCCTTAGTGGTTGGCATAAAAACTACAACCGTTCCAAGCATGCTCATTGTTTAGTTTCATTGTGATATAAAAACAGAAGAGCTAACTCCTAATGTTTCCTTTTGCTAATGGTCTACAAAACATATGTCATTAGTAAAACAAATGCTTTGCATATTAAAAAAAATCTACGTACGGCTAGGAAATGTTCCATTCTGACAGAAGGCAATTAATTACCAAGCTAGTCTAATTTGTTTCTGCTGAGTAGCATTTTTTAATCTTCTCATGTCTTAAGAAAGATATACACTTTTTGAAAATCCACTATTAGTTTGGATTTCTAACAAGTAAACTTCAGAAATAATTCTTTGTGTGATTTGTTAATAGCATTTCAAGGAAGGAAAAATAAAACTAAAAAGCAAGGAAAAAAGTCCCCAGTTGGATTGTTTTTCCAGCTTGCCAATGCATTATGTTCCTTCATGTATATCTGGAGCTTTGTGCATATAGGTAGAATTCCATACAGCACAGAATGTGACTGGTGGGCGATAACATGCCATCTTACATTTTGGTGACATTTGTAAAGTACAAGCCATATTTGCTGGCTTAGCTTGCTTTTCCTTGTGTTTGCAGGCCCAGGTTTTGTAAACTAATCTGTATGAGAGAATTTTAATTCTTAACAAAATGGGGATTTGTGTCAGTTCAGTAAGATCTACTTAAGTATTAATCACTTATCAAACAGAGCTTTTTACATTCAATTCCTATTTTTCTTTTTTTCTTTTAAGAATTTTTCTGTACAGCTCATCCCTTCAGCTTAAAATCAATGACAACGATTCTAAATTTTTTAAAAAAATCACCCTTAGATAAAAATGGAGTACATAGGTAAATATAATCAAACATTTCATCCTGTAAAAATCCTTAGTTGGATTTGCTGCATGTAAGGAAACTGACCCGTGTTTTCCAAAACTCTGCATTTTGGCTTTTATACATTAAATACATTTATGACACTTTGCTTGCCAATTACAGAATAATTATTTGTATGCAAATAATTATTATGTGCAACATTAGCTATGTAAGCAGTAGGTCTGCTGTTTTCTTTTCACCAAAACCAAAGTTTTCCAAAATTTAAAATGCCCCTTTACCATTAGAAAAGTGCCACTGAAAGTAACCAACGTAACTTCTGTTCCTAGCTTCTAGTCTGAAAATGGTGTTCTCTTTAGCATTGTCTCTGCCATCTGTCTTAAATGATTTGTTATTCTATGGTGAGAAAATATAGTTAAGTTTAATGAACTTGTTTTCATGCAACTGAAACTTCCCTTGCTTTCCTCCATCTTGGCACATAGCCAGTTCCAAAGGATTCCCCAATCCTTCAGAGCAGATTTGGATATGGTAGAGGCAGCTACAGGAAGAGTTAGGTGATCTTGAAAAATCTAAACAGAGTTTGACATGTTAAATTTCTAGTGGGGGTTTCAGAACGTAGGATCCCACTTCAAATGGGAGAGTCAGTTCTCCATAGAGCTACCTAATGAATTTTAGAAAAATATCAGGTGATTCACTATAACCAACCAAAACCTAATGTGGGGAAAAGTGAAGTATTTGCATAGATTAATACTAAACTCACTATCTCATTTGTCTTCCTAAAACATTTTTTTGTAGTGGCAAAGAAATTACTCTCCAATAGAAAGGTATATAAATTGTGTATTTTGAATATAAAGAAACCCTGAACAGGGCAATCTTTCAGAATGGCAGGCTTGAGCCCCATAAATTCCCTTGGATCATCTCTAGAAATTGTTATAAAGCAATATAATTTTATATGCATGCTAAATCTGCAAAGGCAGCATGATAATAATTCTAGTGAGAAGGATGATCACAATTCCTCAACTTTCCTGAAAGTTTAGTACTTTCATTCAATAAGCAGAGGTTTGTATCCCAAGACTTAGACATATAATATTTTGGGGTCTATTTCCATTCAGCTGAAAAGAAACAAACATTATTTAATACTACTGCATTCAGCTTTTCTCTATACAAATGATTACTGTCTTATTCCTGGGATATGCACATCTTTACATGTTGTTAGCATTGTGATATTTCTAAGCCATAATCCCTCTTTCAGCTAACTAAGTAGTGATTAGTTAGATCAGTTTTGCCAAACTCTTGCTGAACTACAATTTCCATTAACAACATATTGAAAGGTCTGGGACTTATACAATCCAACTGGAGACCAATAGGTTGGGGAAGACTGGATTTGATTATAAAAATAATTAGTATACTGTAGGACATTAAATTATTGCCAAGCTAAAATTCCCTGAGAGAAAATGACTATGTTGTGGAAATATTCCCATGTGAGTTCTTAGGAAGACTGACAAAATAATTGTTACTTGACACTGGTGGCTTAAATAAATTAAGACATTTCTTTTCCTGGCTGCTGTGAACCTGTCTGTAAGAAAACCTCTTGCTATAGTACAAAAGAGAAGACTCCTTTGCTGAAGATCATTCCACATATTACATATTTTAAATTTAACAGATTATTATTTGAATTAAAAGCATGAGTTCAACACACACATTCATAAGCATATATGTCACATTTTTCAAGCAGGATAAACTATAAATTATATAAAGGTAAAGGTTCCCCCACACATGCGTGCTAGTTGTTTCCAACTCTAGGGGCCGGTGCTCATCTCCGTTTCAAAGCCGAAGAGCCAGCGCTTGTCCGAGGACATCTCCATGGTCATGTGGCTAGCATGACTAGACGCCAAATGTGCACAGAACGCTGTTACCTTCCCACCATAGTGGTCCCTCGTTTTGCATTTTTACGTGCTTTCGAACTGCTAGGTTGGCAGAAGCCTGGACGAGTAACAGGCGCTCACTCTGTTATGCGGCACTCGGGATTCGACCCACCAAACTGCCGACCTTCTGATCAACAAGCTCAGCGTCCTAACCCACTGAGCCACCGCCTCCCTTGAGCCACCGCATCCCTATAAATTATATAGTGACTGGTAAACCTAGATGTCTTGCTTCATAAACTGTGATATCATCACTGATGTAGATGACAAACTGGCCAATACATATGTTTTCTTCATTAACGTATATGTCCAATGGTCACAGCAGGCATCTCTGTTTCTATGTCTCTGCTTTATATATCAATAAAGCAGAAAGAGTCTAATTTTAAGATGAAAAGAAGCATGCGGATGAGAAAAAAAATCACCATTGCTTTATTTTCTCCTAATCAATTATCCTAAGCACTTAATTGGGTTGGGCTATAGAAAATGTTCCTAAAGCCCCATACATGATAGAAGGGGGGAAAAACAGGCTTAGGACCAGAACATCATATGCATTTTAGAATTAAATCCAGCTTTGCTCTTTGTTTGAAATTTATATTTTTAAATATTGCGCTTTTTCTCACTTGTAGGTATTGTGGCACAAACATGTTTGGAGCAGGAGAAAAATCAAGGTCTTTCAAACTGGACTTTCCTACTACATGTTCCAATTGATCCTAGGTAGAGAGTGGGAGATGGGCATTGCATGATGAAGCTCTCTTGCACTCTCTCATCCTCATTCTCTCACACTCTCTCTCTTCACATCTGTCAGCTGTTCTTCCAGACGTGCTATTAAACACAGCTTTAGAACCCTTTTGCAGCAGTGTTCAATTCAGAGGAGTCCAGGTTCCTGTTTCCATAAGCTTCACTGAGAAATGAATTTAGTGCTATTCTAGAGTAATTCTAATTGAGAATTGCCATGGTGAAATGGTGGTAACCTGGGTGACCATAAGAACTGTAAAAAGAGTTTTACTCTCTTTAAACACACCAATGGGCACCAAACCCAGTGGTGGGATTCAGCCAGTTTGCACCACTTTGGCAGAACTGGTAGCTAATTTTTTGTTGCCCAGGCCCAGAATGGACTTCCAGAAGTGGCATCCACACAGAGAAACAGTAGTTCACATATTTCAATCCCACCACTGACCAAACCAATTTATTTTGACAGATGGCTACATCCACTGGTCTAGCCATTTGTCAAAACCTACCTCCTCCTCCTCCTCCTCCTTCAGATCCTTTCTCCATTAAGGATAGTAATTGTTTGAACATTTTCCTATCAGTTGATAATATTTGGTCAGAGTGGAAAAAAGTATTCACCAATCACTTTCCTTAATGTCATTCACATAGTAAATAGGAATACCATTGTATGATAGCACCATTCTTGGGCAGGATAGAGATTGTTGTTGGCTAGAGCAATTTATGTTCTGCAATTTTCTGCCAGCTGAAGGACTAGTGTATCACAGACTCTGCATTATTTAAAAAGAAGAAGAAGAAATATGTACAGTAATTACCCTTAGCAGCGGTTGTGTTTCTTTCCAGTTATTGTCTGCCCATGCTTAAAGGATGCCTGGCTGGACTTTTAGCATATTGAATTCATGCAAGATTGTTAGACGATGCATATTCAAGTATTCACTTTTTTCAGCTCTGAAACTCAATTCCTGTTTTGAAGGTTTTGCTACTTGTTCATTTGTCTTGTTAACCAAAAGTTAAAATTCATTTTATTTAAGTATGTTGTCCATACATATATGGCGCTCACTCAGTCCAAAATGCAGTTTCGTATGTAGTGGTTTTTAGCCATCAGTCTTTCTAATTTCCCTTTTGTTCCCTATCAAATAAGATGTCCTCCATGTGAATTTCTCTTCTGATGACACCTAATATCTCAAACAAATTACCATTAGTTTGACTAGGTTTCATTCTATTTCAAATCAGATTTCAGTGCTTCTGTTCCAAATTGGCTCTTCTTCCATATGATTTCCTCTTCCTCCATTTGATTTCCTTATTGTTATTTCAAGAGTTTGTTGTCTGGAAGAAACTTTCTTGACTCTGTCTAGACAAAATTGTTCTCAAGGAAGTTTAAACAGCTTGGAAGGGTATGGCCTCATATAAATTCTTGCTCCAAGTCAAAATTCTAGAAGATAGCCTCTATACTTAGAGAAACAAAAGCAGGCTTCTTGGTTTCTTCTTTTTTTCTGGAGCAGAAAATTGAAATTGCTCTTGCTCTATTTTGTTATTTTAGTTTCTCACTGTATCACATATATTTAGTATTTCCCTTTAAAGCTTCATTTTGTCCAATTATCTGGAGGCTTAGGATTCTGGAGTTTCAGCCCCACAATAGTAGTTGTGGTACTAAATTTCTTTTTTTTAAAAAAAAACAAAACATGTATGCTAACTATCCTATGCTGTTTTGTTTTCTTGTGTGTGTAAATAAACTTCTAAAGCTTTTTGAATTTACAAAGTAATTCAATTCTTTGAATTTATAAGTAATTCAGTTTTTTCCAGTTGCCTATGAGCGCTTATTGAGATCTAACTAACAGAACTATTACAGTTGTATAAATGTTGTACATAAAATCTTCAGTAATTTCAGTATCAGCTTAGTTTCTTTCTCTCTCATATTCTCATTGTACCGGGATCAATAGTTATCCAAATTGCAAGACATTATCCATATAAGATGAGCAAAAGGATCTAAGGCACTTCTATAGACAACCAGTATTTCCATTGCTAAAGTTGATTATCTCACAATTAAAATGAATATATGCATGTATTACATATGCTTCTATGTTGCTTTTGTCTTATGGCTCTAAGCAATTTACAGCACAACATACAATGCATATAGTAAATAGAATACATCAAAATTTATCAAAAGCACTAGGCATTTTAGTAACAATAACAAATAACATATATTCAACATAAATATAATAATACCATCATAACACACCATGTAGCAATCCATTGGCCTTGCGATAGCTTATATATAATCTCTGATTGCTGTCAGTGGGAAAGCTTACTAACAAGGGATTTGACAAGTGTAAGATACCAGGGGTGATATAAGAGAAATTTAGTAATAGGCTGTGCCACAGATTCACCTTCATTGAAGCACACACCTTCAATGTCTAAGTACACAGAGCCGATCCTTGTAGGAAATGCAGTTATGTCTACCTGTTGTCGCCACTGGAGTTCCCAATTCCCCCTGGAGAAAATGGGATAATAAAAATACCATGCATCAGCTGGTCAGTTGATGGCTTAATATGTTCTACTGTTGCAAGTGAATCTTCATTTGGAGCACTCTAAGTCTCTTGGGTCCATGCTGTGACTATGCTAAAACGCACTGGTGGTGTGTTATGATGCTTTGGTTGATAGACCTGGGGTTTCTTTCCTTTCCTTTCTGTTTGCAGGGGGCCGGTAATGTATTTTTGTGTTTTGTTGTAAACCATCCAGTGTTGCGTAGTTAAGATGAGTAGCCATATAATATTTTTAAATAAAAGATCTTTTGAACCAATTTCTGGATATATGCAAATTTGCTTCCACATAGGAACTGAAGTCATCAACAACAATATTATAAGAAACTTTAGGCATTCCAAATAGGAGTGAACACTGGAGTATGTGGTGGTGATTACTGAGAACTAACTAACAGAAATATTATAGTTGCATAAATGTTGTGCATATAAAATTTAGTTATTTTAGTGTCAACTTGGTGTCTCTCTCACATTC
>NW_027673380.1:0-27184 GCF_964194415.1 Vipera berus
GAAGGAAGCATTAATATTGAACCTCAACTTTTTACTTTTCTATAACATTATAAACTACCCATTTCTATAATAGCATTTTCAAAATAGAAGACATGGGAAAAGTGAGTGAGTGAGTGAGAGAAAGAGATGAGATTCTTAACTGAAATGTACAAAGAATATGGAAGATCTATGCAAGGACTTAATGTGGTTTTGGGAACACTTCCTGACACATAACGTCAGCTGACATTTAGGGCTGAGTTGGTGTCTTTCTTTTTTTTTAATGTGGTTTGTTTGAACCTGGAACAAAACTGTTGTTCTTTGTTGTTTTTGTTTCCAAATCTTTATTTCTTCTGAGCTAATGTACAATTCACTTTTCCATTGGATGAACCATTTCTGTTTCTTGGACTTTTCCTTCTGTTATTTTTCATTATGAGGTTTTTGTTTTTTTTTGTTTTTATTTTTGGAGATATCAACTTTTAAATGCAGTGTGTTAAAGCAATTCAACACGGATTTTTCCTTTTTTTCACCATACAATAGCCTCTCATTATAATAATTGAGAGCCAGGGTTGCTAGCAATTGTAAGGGCTGAAGTTAATTTAAAGGGATTTGATAAAGTAAATCATAGTCTCCTTTTTGATAAAGTGGAAAAAAATGGGCTTAATGGCCCCACTGTGCATGGATTCACAGTTGACTTCAGAGTCATCCTGGTGAGATAGTCAGCATATAAATTTAATAAATAACTTTTTTTCCCAAATGCCCCTATCAGGAATTGAATTTGAATGAAGTTTCAGAAAAGCAAATGTTCTGTGCTGGTGGTACTAAGCTCCCAAAGATCTAGCATGGGATAAATGAATTCTTCCTAATAAAAATAACTTCCTGCCTTTTTCTAATCATAATTTCTTCCCTACAGCAATTTGAAAAGTAAAACAAAGTGAAACAAACCACTACTCCCTCCATGCAGGGAAAATTTCCTTGAGTCATACTTGGATATCCTATTTGCAAATAATATCTTACTTACCTAGTTGAGATGGTGTAGTTGGGGAGCAGGGAGGAGTGCAAAGTTCCTGCCTTTGCCACAACTTGCCTGTGCAGCATTTGCTGACCGGGTCTTTTGGCAAGCTCAGCAGCAATTCCTATTGGCTTTAGAAAGCCAATAACATAGCTGACTCAGGAATTCTGGGAGTTAAAGTCCATGAGTCATAAAAGAGCAAAGCCTGCAACAGGCTTTTGAAAGCCAATAACAGCACAGCTTGTGCAAAAGCTTTTTTTTTTTTTTTTTTTTTCAAAAAAAGGTGCCGGAATGCCGTTCTGAGCGTTCTATGAGAAAAAAAGCCCTGTGGAAGATTATTAAGGAGAGATCCAACCTATAATTAAGGAAAAATTTCTGACAGGGAGAACAATTAATCAGTGGAATGGCTTACCTTTAGAAGTAAATGCTCCATCATTGGAGATATGCAAGAAGAAACTAGACAGCCATTTGTCTGGCATGGTATTGAGTCTTCAGCCTGAGCAATGGGTTGGACTAGAATATCTCCAAGGTCCCTCCAAACCTATTATTCTATGTTCTATGAGCTGCACTGGGGACAGAGTAATACTTAAAGCTGCCACTACCAAAAAGTCCCTGCACTTTGATTTTTGTGAAGGGTGCAATAAAGAGAATCAAGAAGATGATTTTTTTTGACATTTTCCTGACATCAGGGAAAGTACAAGGGATCAAAATGAAAACTCTATAACTTTAATCTTAAAAGTTGAATAAATCCATACATATTGTCGAGAACAAGATAACAGCAAACTGGGCGGCAAATCCCTGTGTAATTATAGAGACATGATATTTTAATGATACAGAGAGTAGTCTAGTAATTAAAAAGACAATGTTCCATTTGAGGAGGATCTGGTTCCCATAGTGACCTGCTTAAGGTAAGGTAATATTAAAAGAAAAACATCTATGTTTATTTCTATGTGGGACTTATAATATTAACAGTTGTTTTGTGACAGGTATGTAAATAATACTGCGTGTGTGTCATAACCAGCTTTGAATCATCCTTTTCATGGCCCCAGAGATATTCAAAGTAAAGCAAGATGGCCTACACTGCTGGCATTGTCAGCCGTTTATTTTTTTAAAAAATAAGGGGGGGGGAAGTATCTTAAGATGTCTTAAAGCCCCCTGTTTTATTTCTTAAATAATTTCACTCCATCCAATCAAGCCACGTTGGGTCTTGGCACCATCTAATTTTGGGGTATATCTCTCAACTATCTCTATAAAGTCCAATATAACCCAATTTTATAGCACAGAGAACCAAGCTATAAAACATGTGCTACTTCTGAACCTTTCAGAAAGGGACAAAACTATTTCAGAAATCCATTTCCATTTTCAAAGTTCTGAGGGAAAATGCAATAAAGAATAGAATAGAATAGAATGGAATGGAATGGATGGAAGAATAGAATAGAATAGAATAGAATAGAATAGAATAGAATAGAATAGAATAGAATAGAATAGAATAGAATAGAATAGAATAGAATAGAATAGAATAGAATAGGAATAGAATTAGAATAGAATAGAATAGAATAGAATAGAATAGAATAGAATATAGAATAGAATTAGAATAGAATAGAATAGAGAGAGAAATAGAATAGAAGGACCTTAGAGGTCTTCTAGTCCAGTCCCCTGCTCAAGCAGGAAACCCTATACCAAGGTAGGCAACCTTGGCTCTTTTATGACTCGTGGACTTCCACTCTCAGAATTCCTATACCATTCCAGACAAGTGGCTGTCCAGTCTCTTCTTAAAAACCTGCACTGATGGAGCACATATAGGCAAGCCATTCCATTGGTTAATTGTTCTCACCATTAGGACATTTCTTCTTAGTTCTAGGTTGTGTCTCTCTCCTTGATTAGTTTCCATCCACTGTTCCTTGTCTTACCTTGCTGCTGTGGAAATAGGGTTGACCCACTCTCTTTTGTGGTAGCCCCTCAAATATTATATCTCATGATAGCGTCAAATATTGGAACACTGCTATCAGATCTCATATTATAAGAATGCTGAGGAAATTTATTAATGTTTTTGATAGCCTTCCCTACATCTGTTTCCAGGGGATTAGGGAGAGAATGATCTGGCAAGATTCCTATGAGGCAGGGATTTGTGAATTGTTAATTTCTTGAATAAAACCTACGTAATTTGAAAAGTAAGTAAAGAAATCAGAATCTGCTGAGCCCCGTGATTTTTACAATGAAGCAATGAAAAGAGTGAGGTTTTTTCATTGCTACGTGAAGCAGAGATTATGGAGTTGGCAACTCCAGGGACCAGATTTTAGGAGACCATAGCAGGTAGCCCTTCATTGAATCTGAGTAGTGATTAGCTAATGAGATTTCATTGCATTTTAAGTTATAGAAAAATGAAGCAAAGAAAGAAACTCAGCCACATTGTCTTTTCCATTTTTTAAAACATGGAAAAATGACTAGCACAAAAATTACTAAGAAATTTCTTTCCTCCTCACTGCAATAACCACCATAACACTACTGCATTTTTAAAAGAGACCAAATGGTCTCATAAAAATAGGATTGCATTTCATTCCCTAGAAAAAGAAAAAAATAAGAATTCAATAAATATAAAAACATAATACTACATTTGTTGTCACTTCTTATATATTACAATAGTCTTTAGAAGTCTGGTGTTCTCATTATGTTTTAATATGGCAGAATGTACTCTGGATTCCCTGGAAGGAGGGCTCCACAATTCCAAAGGAGCAAGAGATAGCAAAATTTAAATAGTTTTCTTGGAAAGAAGAGAGTTAAGAGGGATCTTTGCTAGCATTTGTCAGAATTATTAATAATGCAAGTAGTTGCTTTAGTTTAGCAAGATTTCTATCTATAGATGGGGAACAATAAAGTAAATTGCTTGGAAGTATGCCTTACATGCCTTTCTTGATTTCAAAGGCACAGTGGTTAGAATACAGTATTGCAGGCTAATTCTACTGACTGCCAACTGCCAACAGTTTGGCAGTTCAGTTCTTGCCAACTTAAGGCTGACTCAGTCTCCCATCCTTCCAAGGTTGATAAAATGAGGACCCAGATTGTTGGGGCAATATGCTGACTCTGTAATTTGCTTAGAGGGCTATAAATCACTGTGAAGCAGTATATAAGTCTAAGGGCTATTGCTATTGGTATTTTGGAGACCTGACTTAAACTTAAACACAGAAGATGAAACACCAATAACTGCCACCTTACCAGCTCAAGAATGATAGACTTTGTAGTTTAAGATGTATGTTTTCACTCTGAAGGTGGGAAATAATTGTTGGTGAAATATATGGATTGAGCTATTGGAGTAGAAGTGAGTATAACCAGATTCTCATCCAACACCAAACATGAAAGTTGGGTGACTTTGGGCCAATCACAATCTCTCAGCTCAGCAAACTTCATTGGATTGAGATTCTGGGAGAAAACAGGAAGAAGTGCTATGTGTGTGCCCTCAGTTCCTTAATAAAAAGGCAGGATACAACTCTCAAAAATAAATAAATAAATTTGTCCAGATGTGCCTATTGACATGCCATAAAAATGATATTGCAGGGGCCTCCAATATTGATCGAGTTTAAATGAGACTAAATGTATAGCAATAACAGAGCACTAAATTTATAGCACGCAATATCTTTCTAGCTGCCCAGTTTTCATTAATAGCCAAAGTGCCTATTAACTGATCATCCAGGTATTAACTCAGAGGTTCAGGGGACACAAAGGCTATTCTCAGACAACATTCTGACCCCCTAAGGCATGCTTATAGAGCTGCTAGATATTTAAGTTTTCCTTTTCTCCTGAGAAGAAAAGCAAGGAGCAAGTGAGCATCTGCTTCAAAAAGGTTAATAAAGAGAGGGAAAATAGGTATCTTCTCTCAGCCAGAGAAGAAAAGAAAGATAGCAGTTATTCTGAGAGGTATATCAAGGTTACAGGGCCATTTCAAAAGTTTTAATGTGTCTCATTCCATCTTCTTCTTCGGCTTCACCAGCCTGTACATTTAATAGCCAGCAGTTTTCTATCACAGTTTTAACCATCTGTGACGTTTATGACTTTAACCTTTTATGGTGACTTTGATATTACTGAAGCCTGCATTTCTGGTCTTCAGAATCTAAGAGAAAACTCCTTTCTGACATCATTTAGGAGAACATAAAATTCTCCTTTTTTAATTGTTCTTGAAGCTGGGAACACAATTTGGCATTGGGAATTTATGAGTTTGGAGCCAAAAATAAGTCAACCAAAAGGTAGGTGTGTGTGTGTGTGTGTGTGTGTTTGTGTGTGCATTTGTGTATGTAAAACAATGTCACAAAGGTCTTAAAATTTATTTAACAAGGCGTAATAACAAGACCTAAGGTGTTTTCATGGAAGAAAGGTTTTTTTTAAAAGTTAAAAAGTAGTTTTCAAGAACTAATAAGGATTAGAAGATCAAAAGCCAAACCAAGAGAAACACTTGAGAAAACATTCCTGGAAATTTTTGGTACCTAGATTCCCCCCCCCCCCCAATATGTAGCTATTTAAGAGAGGGGACCAGATCAGTCTCTGATAGTTTCACAGAAATGGTGAGCAGAATTCCCTGTTAAGATTTCTACTAGTGATATGTTGTGCTGGATTCCCAGGAGGGAGAAAATTCCACAGGAGCAAAAGACAGGAAAATTCAGATTTGTGTAGGAAAAAAAGGACTTAAAACAACTCCTCCAAGGAGAAGTTCTCAAAGTATATGTATTAATTTGGTAAGATTTCTCTCTATAGGTGAGGAACAATAAAGGAAACTGCTTAGAAGAACCCCCATGTGTCTTTCTTGCACCTTAGAATACTCAGCTTGCAACTTAGAACAGAGTTCCCCAATCTTTCTGGCTTGGCAGCGTGGTAGGAAAAGGAGGAGCAGGGAAATGCGCAAATGGGCACGTGCAGGGCAGCGGCACTAGTGCACACACCTGGATGCAAATGGGCCACTGGCAACCACGAGCACCTGCAAATGGGCTGCTGGTGCCGGCATAAAGCTGGTGGCCATGCTAGTTCCCCTGTGCATGTGCAAAGTATTCCCATGGACCAGTGGCCAATAGGCCACTGCCCAATACCAGGCCATGGGCCATAGGTTGGGGACCCCTGCCTTAGAATACACCAAAGCCAGTCAGACTACAGCTCCCAGATTTTCCAAGCTGGGTGGCTCCTGACTTATTCAGACAATCCTGGGACCACCCAGCCTGAAGACTTTTCAATGAGTGTTGGGAAAGAAGATTGGGGAAAAAGCCATTTCTTGCAATACTGATCCCAAATTAATGGGATTTCTACTCTGTTTCCTCATGTTACCTCCCAGGGTATCTGCATGTGCAAAACACATTAAAAAACAAAGTTTTGGCCACATCATAGCAGCCACCACCTTGATTTTTTTTAAAAAGTTCATACCCTGTGGACATATTACATTCACAATGGCACCTTCTGCAGATCATGTCACCACAGTGAGAAGGGAGTCCAAGTTGCTTCTACTAAATTTCCTTTAGAGATCTATGGAATAATTTTAGGTCTGACAAGCAATTCATGTTAGTTTTCATTAAACCAAAGCCTCCTGAATGAAAAACGGAAATCCTCCCTTAAAATTTACCACAACGACATAGCCAGAAGGCCTAGAACACTATCCCTCACAGAAACTGCTTTTGCATTAATTACAATGACCCACTCAAGTATATTACTAAAATACTCAAATCAGAGTTTAGGATTCACTTAGTTGACATCTAACACAAATTGGAACAGTCCCTTCGGTAAATATCTCAGGATGAAATTTGAACCACTATTTATTGGGGTTCACATGCTGATATCTATATATTTACTTTTAATATATATCAGAATTCATCACATTTCCCATTTGTCTTTTTGTCAAAAGGCAGGTTGATTGCTGTAATCATCAAGGAAAAATAATAAAATACAATATAATGTAATGTGATGTGATGTGACGTGACATGACGTAACGTAACGTAACGTAACATAACAATAATACTTGTATAATAATATAATATAATATAATATAATATAATATAATATAATATAATATAATATAATATAATATAATATAATATAATATAATATAATATAATATAATATAATATAATATAATATAATATAATATAATATAATATAATATAATATAATATAATATAATATAATATAATATAATATAATATAATATAATATAATATAATATACACTCCTGTTCCACCAGGCTGACCTGGACTGACAGGCATTTTAATTAATTTATATTTAGAATTTTTAATTTATTTTTAATTCTTTAATTTTAATTTATTGCACAGATGATTTCAATTTTATTTTTATCTTGATTTCTGTACTTATTATATGTTTTGTTGTTAGCCGCCCTGAGTCCTTCGGGAGATAGGGCGGGATATAAATCCCATCAATAAATAATATAATATAATATAATAATATAATACAATACAATACAATACAATACAATACAATACAATACAATACAATACAATACAATACAATACAATACAATACAATACAATACAATACAATATAATATAATATAATAATATAATATAATAATACAATACAATACAATACAATACAATACAATACAATATAATAATATAATATAATATAATATAATATAATATAATATAATATAATATAATATAATATAATATAATATAATATAATATAATATAATATAATATAATATAATATAATATAATATAATATAATATAATATAATATTATAATATAATATAATTAATATAATATAATATAATATAATATAATATAATATAATATAATATAATATAATATAATATAATATAATATAATATAATATAATATAATATAATATAATATAATATAATATAATAATATAATATAATATAATATAATATAATATAATATAATATAATATAATATAATATAATATAATATAATATAATATAATATAATATAATATAATATAATATAATATAATGAGCCAGGACCTTGAATTCTAATCTAGCTTTTGACATGAAAGACCGTTAGGTGACTTTGGGGCCATCACCAGAAGATAGTGAGTACCAGTCCTATGCTAGGCATGAAAGTCAGTCACACACTTTCAGCCCAGTTTACCTCACAGGGTTGTTGTTGTGGGGAAACCTGGAGAAGAAAGGAGTATTAGGTATGTTCTGTGCCTTGAGTTATTTATAAAAAAATAATACTAATAATGGTAGAATAATTGATAGATGATAGATAGATAGATAGATAGATAGATAGATAGATAGATAGATAGATAGATAACTTTTAAAGGCAATGCTTATACAACTATAAAAAACTTTAGCCTTGACAGTTTAGCATGTTAGTGTACCTTAATGTTCATTGTTTGGAGAAAATGTGGAAAGTTTCTATATTGATGTAGAAAATAATAAGACGAATTGGATGAATGAAAAATATCCTATCCCCTTCTTTTAAGAACAGCTCTCACACAGGGAAAGTTGCTGTGGATCTGTGAAGGGGGACAAGCATAAGATTTTTCTGAGGACCAGTTGAATTTATATACTGACAAGCCTTGCTAGGAATTGTGATCTTTTTTTTCTCTCTCTCTCTCTTTCATGTTCCACCTCACAGCTTCTGAGGAGTGTTAATTGTTTTTTTGAGGTTACTGTTCAGTAGCATCAATTCGTCTAACAGCAGTAAATCCCTATAATAATATATGATGAATGCATATCAGGAAGAATTCATTATTGGGCTCCAATCTGACATCATAGGATGGTGATGAGTTAGGGCCATCTTTCCCCCTCTAGGACAGAAGCAAGTCTGCAAAACCTGACTTCAAGATAATTGAATGTCTTATCTCAGGCTCAGCTTCTTAAATTGATACTTTACAGATGGATACAGAACTGTTCTTCCAAAGCCACAAATCTAAATTATCCTTATATACAAGGAAGGCTTAAGGGGCAATGTCGTACAAACATAGCTTAAAAATCTCTTGAGATCTAAAGAGATTCACTAACTTTTTTTTCTCCTTATCCAGGCATGACTAAAGTTTTGTAAACACTAGAAAAGGAACTTGGACACACATTGCTTAATTGTTCATTTTGATCTTTCCAACCTTAGAATTATTCTGCAATCAATGGTAACTAATTTACAATGCTTCACAGCTAAAGAAACTGGGTATCATTTATGAATGAAACATTATTCTAAAAATTGGGAGACTACCATATTTGGCAACCCACCACCACCTCCAATTTTAAAATTTGAAGAAGATTCTTTATAACCCTAAGTGTTTTGAGTTAAATAAAACATATCTGCTTGGCTCATCAGCTGGAACATTCCTAGTGATATATATACAGAATATAAGACCAAGTCTTAGGAGAAGCTGTAATAGTTTATAAGTGAGAAATATCTGAATCAAGACATCAGTTATGTGATGGCTACACAATGCTCAAAATTGAAGGTGCCTTCCAGCTAGACTAGTGTTAATTCCCACACCCAGTGCTTTTTTTGTAAAAGAAAAAGGTGCCAGAACTCACACATGTCATACAATCCGCCTTGCCTACCATACAAGGTTCCATCCAAAAAAGGTGCTGGAACTCCGTTCTGAGCGTTCTATGAGAAAAAAAGCCCTGCCCACACCATTCTTTAACTTCCCATCAATGTCTCTTAAATGTTTAGTTTAATTACAAGAATCATTTGACTTAACTCTGCATCTACAGAAAGCGCCTTTTACACTTTTTTTAAAAAAAAAAATATGTTTCCATCTGAACATGTAGTCCTTAATTTATGACCACAGTTGAAACTAGAATTTCCTCTGCTAAGCAAGGCAATTAAGTGAGTTGTGCCCAGTTTTAGAACATTTTTAGCCACAGTTGTTAAGTAAATCACTGCAATTGTTAAGTCAATCATGTAGTCATTAAGCAGATCCTACATCCCCATTGATTTTGCTTATTAGAATGACCCCAGGATGCTGCAACCATCATAAAAATATACTGGTTGCCAAGCAACCAAATTTTGATCATGTGACCCTGGGGATGCGATGATTGTAAGTGTGAAGTCTGGTTGTAGGTTTGTTTTTTTTTAAAAAAAAATGTCATTGTAATTTTGAACTAAACAAATGATTGTATATCAGGGACTACCTTTTTATACTACAATCCAAAAGCACACTGCAGTTTGCCATTTCCTCAGACATATGTATAGTTTTGTTTGTATTTATATTTAGAAGTTGAAATATAACATGCAGAGAATAGATTTATGAAGTATCACAATGTACTCCTTTAAAACTGCATTAATTGCAAAAGATAACTTTTTAGAGCAGAAAATAACCATTTTTTCCCTCCTCCTTTGGGAACACACATGGTTCAGTGATGGTTTTATAATGTGGAAATTGAGCCTTGGAAGCAATGTATTTTTAGTGAATGCTTGCCTGTCTCATGAGCCTAAGCGATCAATATGTTTGTTCAACTTGGATTTATTGTACATACTTTTATGGTTTTATTGTCAAGATCACAGACTGCAACAAACTATATGTACAGCTACAGCAGAGCAGTTGTACACAGACAAATGAAATGCATGCCTGCATATACTAACAACTATAAATTCTAAAATCCATCACTCTCTAGCTTATATAGGATAAAACAAACCTTAACAATATTAAATATATATATATAAAAAAACTAGAATAAGAAAAGGACACTCTCTAGCTTATATAGAATGAAACAAACCTTAATAGTATTAAACATATATTAAAAACAAAAAAAAAGGAAAAAGAAAAAAAAAAAACCCTTCTCAACCCTATACTTAGTATATGGCTGCTTAGGTTTGCTTTTTTTTTATATATATATACCTTGTATTCAGCTCCGGGAAGTAGGGGGGGGAGGGGGGGAGGTAGGGGGGGGAGGAGGGAGGGGGGAGGAGGGGAGGTAGGGGGGGAGGAGGGAGGGGGAAGGGGGGTTTTTCAAGGAAAAATTGTATTTTAAAACTTTTCAATAAAAAAAAAAAAAAAAGAAAAGAAAATAAAGAAAAAAAAAAAAAGAAATGCATGCCTGCAACTAAAGATACATAATTCAAATAAAATAATGAACTGTGTTGCTTTTAGAATTAGATATACTGCTAATTCATCGCCACTGAGCCAGATAGGCAAGTGCACCTGCCATGATAACCTTTCTTTTCTTATATATACAAATTGCACCATGACAATTTTATGCACACCCATATCTGCCATAATAAATATGTTGTGTGTTTCTGCATTCACACAAAATAACTGTATTAGCAACCTAAACATGCAATGTAAATCAGAATCTCCTTTGGGGAGAGATGAGCAGATATATAAATTTGATTAATAAATAAATAATAAATCCTAAGCACATCTATCCAGAAAGAAAACTCATTAAGTTCTGTGTGATTTAGTATCAAGTCATTTTGCTATCCAACCCAAAATTCACATATCAGAAGCCACTTGAATCAACCGGATGCAGATTTTTTTCACAAAGGATACATTAAATTTTCCTTCACGGAAAGAGTAGGCAAGCATTGGAGTATATAAAACACCCAGATTCTGTTTTATGAATCTTGGATCAAGCTAAAAAATTAATTGGTAAATTACCCCCCCCCAAAAAAAATCCCAAGAGATAATTTTCCATTTTAAAAAATGTTGCCTCATATTCCCATACACACCACACAAATTGGGAGTTAAAGAGTTGAACACTTAAAAGACATAGAAACATAGAAAAACAGAGTTGGGAGGGACTTTGAAGATCTTCTAGTCCAGCCCCCTGTACAAGCAGGAGACTGTCTACCATTTCAGACTAGTGGCTGATCAGTCTCTTCTAAAAAGCCTCTAATGATGGGGCACCCACAACTTCTGAAAGCAAGCTGTTCCACTTGTTAATTGTTCTCACTGTTAGGAAATTTCTCCTAACAGTTCCAAGTTGCTTCTCTCCTTGATTAGTTTCCCTCCATTGTTTCTTGTCTTGCCTTCTGGTGCTTTGGAAAATAAATTGACCTCTTCTTTATGGTAGCCCCTCAAATATTGGAACACCACTGTCATGTCACCTCTAACCCTTCTTTTCACTAGACTAAACATATTCCTGCAACTGTTGCTTATAAGTTTTAGCCTCCAGTGTCCAATCATCGTTGTTCTTCTCTCCATTATTTCTACAGTCAGAAAACCACTTTTTTTTATATTGTGGTGACCAAAATTGGATTCAATATTCCAAGTGTGGTTTTACTAAGACTTTATAAAGCGGTACTAATATAAACCAATTTAAACTCTGCCTATTCCAGTTCAGTCACTGTTGTGGCTTCTGTCCTAGCAGCAAATTAACATTAGCAGTAAAATATTAACAATTAATGTTAATTTGCTGCTTTTTCATAAGATCCAGCATCTGATGCCTGAAATTAATTGCCTCACCTTACAATGGAAAAGTGAGGTCTGTGAAATGTGCATACAATATTTTAGCACACTTAATGTTAATGACATGTAATTATTTGAAAGGATAGTTTTCATCAGTGTTTTACATTTTAAAGAATATTTTAATAGTATTTACTAACACTTAATAAATATATGGAGTAAATTTATTAAGCATTACAACTCATTTCTAAAGATAGCTATACCACTGAATCACACATCCACATTTAGTAAAGCACAGATTAAAAAAGACATCTTATTTCCCTCACTTCTTCAGAATCAGAAATGAATTTGTAGTGGGGTCGCTTGAAGTTAGAATCTACCCAATCAGAACAGCTAAGAAATATTCCCTGCAAAGATGTTTTTTTTTTCTTCTGTCAAAACACCTGGGAATCAGTGATATTTACAGGAAGAGCCAAATAGTTTAAAACTACAGCAATATTGATCTTCAATGTCTTGAAATCTCTCTTCCCAGGTGAAATGTGACTTCTTTTACTACTTTATTTTTAAGTGGTATAAGAATTTCTTTAAATTTTATCTTAAAGGTATTTTTTGAGCTTACTTAATTATGGGGAAAGGATGGGTCCTTCTTTGCACTAGTCTGAACTCATTGTCAAGAGTGAAAATTTGGCAGCTACGTGCTTCTCTGTTTTCATCTTCCCATTAGAATAAGGGGGGGAGGCATTGCTTAAAATGGGTTAGTTAGAAAAATGAAACCTTTCCAGTTCTATGGAAGGTTGCCGAGAGTTGGCAGTATGGAAACCTTTCAAGGACATTCCAGCGGGTGTGAAGAAGATAGCAGATGGATCTCATAACAAGGAGCATTTGTTTACATGAGCTATCTGGACATCTGGGGGGTGGGGGTGGCTGGGAAAGTCATTGTTATATGCTATGGTCTGATGCCTTAGGACTTTAAAGCTAGTTTTTGCTCAACTTTACCTTTATTCAATAAACAGTATGCTTTTCAGAGATTTAAAAAATCCTGGACTTTTATTTGGATACTCGAGTTGGAGACTGACAGTCATGTTATATCCAACGGCATCCAAAGAACTTGATTTTGTCAGAATGAAAGTCATTATCAGTCTTTTATCAAACTATCATTGGTCTTGCTTCATGCCTCCCCACACAGGCTTCTGACTCTGTCCAAATTTCAGATGTTTACTTCTCCTAAGAAAGAGGTTTCTGTTTTTCTATTATTTCAGGGAGTTTGGGAATTTCTTTTGATGACATCCGGATTTTCTTCATTTTGAAGACAATGGAGAAAGAGGCAAAAGAAGAAGAGGAGAATACAGATGCTGTTTTTTTTATCCTTCTATCACTCTACAGACTCCATAGTTTCTCCTCTCATTATGTTGGGCATGGGGGCTTTCCATGGGGGGGGATGCAATGGGGCAGAGGATTAATGGCATTGGAACTGCTGGGCAGAAATTGTCTGCACTCCAGCAATTCGAGCCTGGCTCCATGAAACAGAGTGATCTCCCATCGCTCAATTCCTAACTCCTGCCCACCTAGAGGTTCAAAAGGATGCAATATTGCAAGTAGATAAATGGGTACCACTTTGGTGGAAAATATGCAGAGAGTGGAAGTCTGAATTGGACCTGGCCAGATATGAGGCATCACAACATGAGGCTAAACAAGAAACCAGAGGAGCCTGGGAGAGCTAGCACCCCAGCACTGCTAGCTAATTGGTATAAAGCTAGGAAGTGCCAAAAGGAATGAACTACTAGGCCATCAGGACTGCTGATAGCTTCTGTGTCTAGCATTTGTAAATTTCCCTGACATTGTATGCCATTGTATGCCATACTCTAAAGAAATAATAATGAAGACTTCCTGCCAAATATATAGGAAGGAGTCTGGCTTTCTTTATTCCATTGGAGAAAATGTTACTTCCTTGCCTTCTGTGCAAAAATTATTGTTTTGCTCATTCACAGTGGAGTATAACAAGAAGATGATCAGACAAATCCTCTATCCAAACAATTGCTTACCCCCCCCATAGGCAAGCATCAATGTTCTCTGAACAAAACAAGCTTCTTATCATTCCACATCTGTTTCCTTCCTTCATTTCTCCTCTATAGTTTGTTTACCATGGAGGATCTCTTCTGTGAAGGAACACATTTCACTCTCTTATTCATCAACAAAAAACTTACACCTCCCAGCATGAACTGTTTTAACTGTATTTTATATACACAACATATTCTTTTTCCTCTTGATTAATATCTGGCTAAACAGAATCACATATTCCCATAGAAAGTGTTTTTTTAAAATAAATAAATAAATAAATCAGTAACTCATTTAAAAACCATCATCCTTTAATTTGATCTTTTTTGGTGACACAAGGAAGCAGAAAGTGTTGCGCATTCCACTTAACCTAATTTAACAACAACAACAACAACAATAGTAAATGTTGCTTTTTTTTACTTTAGATCGCATACCTTTTGTAAAAGAGTTAATTATGATCACAAAATAATTGAGAGAAAAAGAAACTAATTAAGGTTATGTAAGATTTGGATTTGATGGCTGTTTCCATGGAAATGACTGGTCTCTCTGCAAATCATATGGAGGTTGGCATTACATCCTCATGAAGATCTTGGAAAAAAGGTGTTTCAATGCAGTATATACCTCTGATTCATGGCCTTTATAAATCAAATGTTAGTCAGTCTTTCTATAGCTAGAAGGAGATCACCATTTTTTGTCCCAAAGATGCTTTTTCAAAAGGTAACTGGACTTGTTTTTCCTTGAACATATTTCACTTTTCATCCAAGTTCTGACTGAATGGTGCAGGATGAAGGATTTATATTCCTTGCAGTTATCTGATCATTAGGACTCTTTCTGAGAGTCATTGAGGCCACTTGGAGGATTATCTGTGTAATCAGGATCACCTGAATAGTGCAAATGGGTGTGGAACCTTCTTGGAATGGCTGAAATTCTCCATAGATGATTGCCACCTTTATAAATAGAAAAGTTCATCAGCAATTTTGGGGGAGAAAAGAGAAGGTGTCAAAATAGCAACATCCTCTTCTCAAGGGCGATGGGGAAAAATACTATTTGAAGTTCAAGAGAAAGAGGGAGGGTATGGCTAATTTTACTTAAATCTTCTAGATTATTTTAATTTTCAAAAAAATAATTGTCACACATCTAGAGCAGTGAAAAGGTCTTGCAGTGAGGCTTTTAGGCTATTTTCTTGGAACTGCCATTACAGAATGGGACTATGGAATAACATGTGATTCTAGGAAATGAAGACAAGTACCATGACAACATTTTCTATAACTTCTTGTCCATCTTCATAAGGCAGATGAGAAACAAGAAATGCAGATTTGGAAAATGATAGCAGATTTAATTTTCTCCTCCAACCCCCACCTCTGAAAGAAAACAGTTGAAATATTACCACTTTTTAAAGCAGTGCTTTTTTTGTAAAAGAAAAAGGTGCGGAACTCACACATGTCATACAACCCGCCTTGCCTACCCTACAAGGTTCCATCCAAAAAAAGGTGCTGGAACTCCGTTCTGAGCGTTCTATGACAAAAAAAGCCCTGTTTTAAGTATTAAGTATAAAGTCAATCCATCTTGCAATGATATGTGTGTGTGTGTGTGTGTGTGTGTGTGTGTGTGTGTGTGTGTATGTTGTTGTTGTTAGTTGTGAAGTCATGTCCGACCCATCACGACCCCATGGACAACATTCATCCAGGCCTTCCTGTCCTCTACCATCTTCTGGAGTTCATTTAAGGTCACGCCTACTGCTTCAGTGACTCCATCCAGCCACCTCATTCTCTGTCGTCCCCTTCTTCTCTTGTCCTCAATCTTTCCCAGCATTAGGCTTTTCTCCAGTGAGTCCTTCCTTCTCATTAGGTGGCCAAAGTATTTGGGTTTCAACTTCAGGATCTCGACTTCTAAAGAGCAGTCAGGGTTGATCTCCTCTAGGACTGACCACTATGATCGCCTTGCAGTCCAAGGGACTCGCAGGAGTCTTCTCCAGCACCATAGTTCAAAGGCCTCAATTCTTTGGCGCTCAGCCTTTCTTATGGTCCAACTTTCACAGCCATACATTGCAACTGGGTGATGTCTCTGCTTTTTAGTGTGCTGTCTAGATTTGCCATGGCAAATACAAGATAGAATAGAATAGAATAGAATAGAATAGAATAGAATAGAATAGAATAGAATAGAATAGAATAGAATAGAATAGAATAGAATAGAATAGAATAGAATAGAATAGAATAGAGCTGGAAGGGACCTTGGAGGTCTTTTAGTCCAGCCCCCCGCTCAAGCAGGAGAACCCAGACCATTTCAGGAGGTAACTGACTGTCTAGTCTCTTCTTAAAAATCTCCACTGATGGAGTGCCCACGATTTCTGAAAACAAGCTGTTCCCCTGGTTAATTGTCCTCATTGTCAGGAAGTTTCTCCTTAATTCCACATTGCTCCTTTCTTTGATCAGTTTCCAACAATTGTTATTTGTCCTGCCCTCTGGTGCTTTGGAGAATAATTTGACCCCCTCTTCTTTGTGGCAGCTCCTAAAATACTAGAATATTGCTATCATGTTTCCCTATTTCTTATTTTTTTTAGACTAGCCAAATCCAAGTCCTGCAGCCGTTCTTCGTATGTTTTAGTCTCCAGGCCTTTGATCATCTTAGTTGCTCTTCTCTGAATTTTTTCCAAACTGTCAAATATGTGTATGTGTGTGTGTGTATGTATATGTATATGTTTTCTGTATATGTTTATATAAAATGCATTTTTGTTTCTCATTCATATATATCCAGCCGATCCGAATCTGTCCGATTGTGGTTGAGAGCCGCTACTAGGTCTTACCTCGTGGCAATGAGGATGGCGAAGTCTAATTACTTCACTGCCCTCATCATGTCTGCAGATAATTGCCCGGCCGCCCTGTTTAGGGTGACTTGCTCCCTCCTTAATCGGGAGGTGAGGGAGGAGCCCTTGCAGGGGTGGGCCGAGGTGTTTAGTCATCATCTTGCAGACAAAATCGCTCAGATTCCGGCCAGTCTGGACTCTGACTGGGCAGAGACTGACGGGGAGGAAACAAGCGGTCTTGAGAATGTCATCTGGAGTGAATTCGATCCTGTGACCCCAGATGAGGTGGACAGGACCATGAGGAGACTGAGCTCCACCACATGTTTATTGGACCCGTGCCCCTCCTGGCTGGTGTATTCAGTTATTACTGCTGGTTCCAAGCAGTAATAACTGCTTCTTTGAGAGAGGGTACCTTCCCTACCGCCTTGAAAGAGGCGGTTGTGAGGCCCCTTTTCAAGAAGCCTGCTCTGGACCCAGCTATTTTGAATAACTATCATCCAGTCTCCAACCTTCACTTTTTAGTGAAGGTTGTTGAGAGCATGGTGGCGCATCAGCTTCCTTTGTTCCTGGAGGAAACTGATTATCTAGACCCGTACCAATCAGGCTTCAGGCCCGGGTACAGCACGGAGACGGCATTGGTCACACTAGTGAATGATCTCTGGCAGGCTCGGGACAGGGGATGCTCCTCTGTCCTAGTCCTGTTAGATCTCTCAGCAGCTTTTGATACCATCAACCATGGTACCCTACTGCGGCATCTCAGGGGGTTGGGAGTGAGGGGCACTGTTTTACAGTGGTTCTCCTCCTACCTCCTGGGCCGCTCGCAGTCAGTGTTGACGGGAGGGCAGAGATCCGCCCGGAGGCCTCTCATTTGTGGAGTTCCTCAGGGGTCGGTTCTCTCTCCCCTCTTGTTCAACATCTATATGAAGCCACTGGGTGAGCTCATTCATGATTTCGGGGTGGGGTATCATCAGTATGCTGATGATACCCAGCTTTTCCTTTCCACCCCGACCCAACCCAGTGATGCCCTCGACGGGATGTCCCGTTGTCTGGAGGAGGTCCGGGTTTGGATGGGGAGAAACAGGCTTCGTCTCAATCCTGCCAAGACTGAGTGGCTGTGCATACCGGCATCTCGGGAGAACCAGTTTTGTCCATCGTTAACTATGGGGGGTGAGGTGTTACCCCCCCGTTGATAGGGCTCGCAACTTGAGCATTCTCCTGGATTCACTGCTCAGTTTGGAAGATCATATAGGAGCCATGACCAGGGGGGCTTTTGCCCAGGTTAGCCTGGTGCGCCAGTGGTGCCCCTATCTGGACCGAGATGCCCTACGCACAGTCACTCTTGCGCTCATGACCTCCCGGTTAGACTACTGCAATGCTCTCTACATGGGGCTGCCCTTGAGGACCACTTGGAGGCTTCAGCTGGTGGAGAATGTGGCCACATGAGTTGTGATTGGAGTCTTCCTATATTCCCATGTAACACCTCTTCTCCGCAAGCTGCATTGGCTTCCAGTTGCCCTCCGGGTGAGATTCAAGGTGCTGGTGATGACCTATAAAGCCCTAAATGGCATGGGCCTGGATTATCTTAGGGAGCACCTGCTGCCAGCATCAACTTTCCATCGTCCTGTGCGCTCCCATAGGGAGGGCCTCCTTAGGGTGCTGCCGGTCAGGGAATGCCGGCGGGTGATCCCAGAGGGAGGGCATTCTCTGTGGGTGCACATGCCCTTTGGAATGATTTACCTGTGGAACTCCGGACTGCCCCCGACCTGTGCTCATTTCGCCGGGACCTGAAAACCTGGCTTTTTGATCTATCTGGCCTAGACTGAGGGGGCTTTTAGTGTCAAGTTTTTAACATTATTTTATTGTTGGGCTATTAATTAATTTAATTCTTTTTAATTCTATTTTTATCTTAATTTTATATTGTCTTTTAAATATTGCCCTGTAAACTGCCCTGAGTCCTTCGGGAATAGGGCGGTATAGAAAACTATATATATATAGTTTAGGACGAGTAACAGGTGCTCACTCTGTTACGTGGCACTCGGGATTTGAACTGCCAAACTGCCGACCTTCTGATCGACAAGCTCAGCATCCTAACCACCGCATCCCTATATGTTTTCTGAGGTTTTCGCAGGTGTTTGTATGTAGATCTTTGGTCATTCGGGTTTTTCCCCACATAGAATTGGAGGTATCAGGGCGACGTTTCAACGAAATCTCATCTGTCATCCTCAGGCTGGTGGCTTCAGCTTCATTCTTCTGGGAGAAGAACACCCGAATGACCAAAGATCTACAAATATATATATATATATATATATATATATATATATATGTGTGTGTGTGTGTGTGTGTGTGTGTGTGTGTGTGTGTGTGTGTGTGTATGTATGTATGTATGTATGTATGTATCTATATATATATATATATATATATATATATATATATATATATATATATATATATATATATATATATATATATATGTATATATATATCCCCTTCATGGACTACTGCCTTGTCGTGGCGAAGGGGCTTGCGTAATTCAATGAAGCTATGAGCTATGCCGTGCAGGGCCACCCAAGACGGACAGGTCATAGCAGAGAGTTCTGACAAAACGTGATCCACTGGAGAAGGAAATGGCAACCCACTCCAGTATCTTTGCCATGAAAACCCTATGGACAGTACCAAAAGGCAAAACGATATGACGCTGGAAGATGAGCCCCTCAGGTCGGAAGGCGTCCAATATGCTACTGAGGAAGAGCAGAGGGCTAGTACTAGTAGCGCCAGAAAGAATGAAGCGACTGGGCCAAAGCTGAAAGGACGCTCAGCTGTGGATATGTCTGGTGGTGAAAGGAAAGTCCGATGCTGTAAAGATTTTTTCTCCATAGGAACCTGGAATGTAAGATCCATGAATCAAGGCAAGCTGGATGTGGTCAAACAAGAGATGACAAGACTGAACATCGACATCTTAGGTATCAGCGAACTAAAATGGACAGGAATGGGTGAATTTAATTCAGATGACCATCAGGTATACTACTGCGGGCAAGAATCCCTCAGAAGAAATGGAGTAGCCTTCATAGTCAATAAAAGAGTAGGAAAAGCAATACTGGGATACAATCCTCAAAATGACAGAATGATCTCAGTTCGAATCCAAGGCAAACCATTCAATATCACAGTAGTCCAAGTCTATGCCCCAACCACCGGTGCTGAAGAGGATGAAATTGACCGGTTCTATGAAACCCTACAGCACCTTATAGAACTAACACCAAAAAATTATGTCCTTATCATCATGGGGGATTGGAATGCTAAAGTAGGAAGCCAAAAGATAACCGGAATAACAGGCAAGTTTGGCCTTGGAGTACAAAATGAAGCAGGGCACAGGCTGATAGAATTTTGTCAAGAGAATACGATGGTCATAGCAAACACTCTTTTCCAACAACCCAAGAGACGGCTCTACACATGGACATCACCAGACGGTCAACACAGAAATCAGATTGACTATATGCTCTGCAGCCAAAGATGGAGAAGCTCTATACAGTCAGTAAAAACAAGACCAGGAGCTGACTGTGGCTCAGACCATGAGCTTCTTGTTGCAAAGTTTAGGCTTAAACTGAAGAAAGTAGGGAGAAGAACTATACAAGAATGAGCTTAATGTCCCTGATAATCACAATGAGGTGGTCACTGACCTCGAGCCAGACATCCTAGAATGTGAAGTGAAGTGGGCCTTAGAAAAGCTGAGCAACAACAAAGCTAGTGGAGGTGACAGTATTCCAGCTGAGCTATTCAAAATCTTAAAAGACGATGCAGTAAAAGTGCTACACTCAATTTGTCAGCAAATTTGGAAAACTCAACAGTGGCCACAGGATTGGAAAAGATCAGTTTACATTCCAATTCCAAAGAAAGGCAGTGCCAAAGAATGTTCAAACTATCGCACCATTGCACTCATTTCTCATGCTAGTAAAGTTATGCTTAAAATCCTACAAGCTAGACTTCAGCAATATGTGGATTGAGAACTACCAGAAGTACAGGCAGGATTTCGAAGAGGCAGAGGAACTAGAGATCAAATTGCCAACATACGCTGGATCATGGAGAAAGCTAGAGAGTTCCAGAAAAACATCTACTTCTGCTGCATTGACTATGCTAAAGCCTTTGATTGTGTGGATCATAACAAACTGTGGCAAGTTCTTAAAGAGATGGGAGTACCAGACCATCTTATTTGTCTCTTGAGAAACCTATATGCGGGCCAAGAAGCAACAGTGAGAACTGGACACAGAACCACTGATTGGTTCAAAATTGGGAAAGGAGTCCGGCAAGGCTGTATACTGTCGCCTTGCCTATTTAACTTATATGCAGAGCACATCATGAGAAAGGCAGGGTTAGAGGAATCAAAAGTTGGAGTTAAGATTGCTGGAAGAAATATCAACAACCTAAGATATGCAGATGATACCACTCTAATGGCAGAAAGTGAAGAAGAACTGAAGAGCCTCTTGTTGCGGGTGAAGAAGGAGAGTGCAAAAGTTGGGTTGAAACTAAACATTAAGAAAACCAAGATCATGGCATCTGGCCTTCTCAATTCCTGGCAAATAGATGGGGAAGAAATGGAGGTAGTGACAGATTTTATTTTCCTGGGCTCCAAGATCACTGCAGATGGGGACTGTAGTCAAGAAATTAAAAGACGCTTGCTCCTCGGGAGGAAAGCCATGGCAAATCTAGACAGCACACTAAAAAGCAGAGACATCACCCTGTCAACAAAGGTGCGTATAGTCAAGGCTATGGTCTTCCCAGTTGCAATGTATGGCAGTGAAAGTTGGACCATAAGAAAGGCTGAGCGCAAAAGAATTGAGGCCTTTGAACTCTGGTGCTGGAGAAGACTCCTGCGAGTCCCTTGGACTGCAAGGCGATCAAACCGGTCAGTCCTAGAGGAGATCAACCCTGACTGCTCTTTAGAAGGCCAGATCCTGAAGTTAAAACTCAAATACTTTGGCCACCTAATGAGGAGGAAGGACTCACTGGAGAAGAGCCTAATGCTTGGAAAGATTGAGGGCAATAGAAGAAGGGGACGACAGAGAATGAGGTGGCTGGATGGAGTTACTGAAGCAGTAGGTGTGAGCTTAAATGGACTCCAGAAGATGGTAGAGGACAGGAAAGCCTGGAGGAACATTGTCCATAGGGTCGCGATGGGTCGGACACGACTTCGCAACTAACAACAACAACATATATATATATATATATATATATATATATATATATATATATATATATATATATGTGTGTGTGTGTGTGTGTGTGTGTGTGTGTATGTATGTATGTATGTATGTATGTGTGTGTATGTATATATATATATATATATATATATATATATACGTATACATATACATATACATATACATATACATATATACACATATACACATATACACATACATATATACATATACATATACATATACATATACATATACATATACATATACATATACATATACATATACATATACATATACATATACATATACATATACATATACATATACATATACATATACATATACATATACATATATATATATATATATATATATATATATATATATATATATATATATATATATATATATATATATCAGAGAGCTCCTTGGCTGATCACAACCCTGCCTTTAGTGAAGAAATATTTTTAAAATCCCATATTTTTAACTTATTTGTGGTTTAGTTAAGAGGAGAGAAAGTGTCATTACTGTGTACGTTTGTTATAAGGTGTGATTTGCGTATTAATGCCCAGTTTATTGATTACAATATATTTGAATTAAACCAGTTTCCTACCGCTATAAATATTTAAAGTCCCATATCAATAAAAAATGATGACATGTCACCAAATATAAATATCTGCATGGTGAAATCCACATAAATTATTAAACAATGTCAAAGACACAGACTTTAACAAATGAGATTCAAGGTTAATTCATTGGCACAATATGAAGAAAAGTGTATTTTAGATCTGAGTGCGGGGGTGGATATGAACAACACTGAGTCAAATTTTAACTATATATATAGCAGCATATAATCTACATGAGTGCTGTCCAAAATTCATAAAAGAGAATAGCTAAGATAGCTAGTTGTGGTCTGATCAACTGCACATATTCCAGGAGGAAGTGTTAGTGGAGTTATCACTTTATTTCTTTCATATACTTCTGAAAGGATTAGTCTAATGAAGCAAAGAAACAGAGCTGGGAAACAGGGCATTTTGATGCTATAAATTTGCTGTATTTTCTCTTTGGTTATCATCCCTTATACATCAACTATTGAGCATGCTGTCAGTACTCATAATAATAATACAGAGGTATTACTAAATACTAAAGTCTTGGCTCATAACACCAGATATAACTGTACTTGAAAAGAACCAAGTGTAGATACCTGGGGATAGTACAATAACACACAAAGAATCAGGAAAGATTACATGTATCAAGATCTAAAAATCAAAATTGAAGATTTATAGCATAAACCAGATCAACACGTTGGATGCCATACCAAAAAAATCTTGGATGGTGCTTAGAAAAATCTGCCCACTGACAAAGTTTCTGTCTGTCCAATTGCAAAACACCACACTGCTTGGATCCATATGTATACTACCCTGATACATTACAACATCATATGTTCTTAAGAAGAACTCAATGTGTATGAAGGCTAACACTGGCTATGATGACTTCTAATTATTGTGAACAGACAATAATAATAATTGCTGAAACAATGGGGCATTACCGTAGTTTCCGACGTATAAGACTACTTTTTAACCCATGAAAATCTTCTCAAAAGTCAGGGGTCATCTTATATGCCGGGTGCTGAAAAATTAGGGACAGGGGTGACTGGAAAACCTGGAGCGGATCTCCCATTTAGTCTGTGCAGGGAAAGCGAGACCAATTGGAGAAGAAGCTGCAGTCTGTGATTTTTTACAGGCTGGGGTCTGGGCGTCTTTCCTTCTAAAGTTGAAGAGCAGCTGTAGTATATCCCAACTTGAAAGGCAGGTGGGGGAAGGCAGCAGCCAGAGCAGCGGCTTAGCTCTAAGGACACATTTGACTCAGGAACTGGGCAGGCTGGCTGGAAAACCTGGAGCGGATCTCCCATTTGGTCTTTTTTTTTAAAATCCCATTTATATCCTGCCCTTCTCCGAAGACTCAGGGTGGCTTACAATTTAAAGCACAAATCAATGTGCTTAGCAATAGCCTTCATTCTGTGTATATGCCTGTTTATTAGGGCTTTCACCCCCCCCAGCAGCATTATTACAAAGTCAGCTTATTGCCCCCAACAATCTGGGTCCTCATTTTACCTACCTTGGAAGGATGGAAAGCTGAGTCAACCTTGAGCCTGGTGGGATGCGAACCTGCACTAATTGCAGGCAGCTGGTGTTACTTAAGGCTCTGCGCAGGGAAAGCTTGGAATTTGAATTGAATTAGGAAAAGTGAAAAAGTGCATTAGGAAAATAGGGAATGGTTGCTGGAATTGGGTATGTGTAGTTTAACGAAGAGTAGGGTGAGGGGTGACATGATAGCAGTGATCCAATATCTCAGGGGTTGCCACAGAGAAGAGGGAGCCAAGCTATTCTCCAAAGCACCTGAAAGCAGGACAAGAAGCAATGGATGGAAACTAGTCAAGGAGAGAAGCAACCTAGAACTAAGGAGAAACTTCCTGACAGTTAGAACAATTAACCAGTGGAACAACCTGCCTCCAGAAGTGGTGAATGCTCCAACACTGGAAGTTTTTAAGAAGAGACTGGACAGCCATTTGTCTGAAATGGTATAGGGTTTCCTGCCTTAGCAGGGGGTTGGACTAGATGACCTCCAAGGTCCCCTCCAAATTATTATTATTATTATTATTATTATTATTATTATTATTATTATTATTATTATTATTATTATTATTATTATTATTATTATTATTATAGTTTAATCCACTTGCACTGTTTTATGTTTACATGTTTGATGACAAACAGTCTTATGTTTATAAGTAACAGTTTTCCTACTAAGCACCTGCATGTCATAAGCATTTGAATTAAAATTACCATATTAAAATCAAATCTGATGTTTTTTAATTTTTATTTGGTGTGCGTTGGAAGAGGGGTAGTCTTATATGGTGAGTATAGCCCAAACCCTATAATTTAACAGGAAATGTAGGGGGTCGTCTTATACGCCCAGTCGTCTCATACGCCGGAAAATACGGTACAATATCTTCAAGAAATACCATTTGCCTGCAAGCAAAAACTAATGGGACCACAAACTAATAAATAAAGTAATGGAAAACAAAGACACTAAAGTGCTCAGGGACTTGAGAATTCCAAGGATCCTGCTATATAACATCACAGATTTAACAATTATTGATAAGGAAGATTACGGATATAGCAGTAAACAGAATTAGAAGGGGGAAAAAGAGAAAAGCACAAAATACAAAGACCTACAAATAGAATTCTGTGGTAAAAGAAAACAAAAATAGTACCTGTTATATATTTACACACACACACAACCCCCTCACAACTATAAGGAATCCCCAGCAGCCGTTGACAGCCGTCAAAAGGCTGCCGCGGCATTCCCCCCCACACACACGCGGCAAGCGGCCGATTCTGACAGCTGTCAAACTGCCGCGCATGCACAGTACACTGACAGCTGTCAAACCGGCCGATTCTGACAGCTGTCAAACTGCCGCGCATGCGCAGTACACTGACAGCTGTCAAACTCCAGAGAACCACGCAAGCGCAGTTCAGCCAGAGCTGTCAAAGCTGCCAGCTGGCCCCGGCAACAGCCGCTGACAGCCGCGCCTACCTTTAGCCGGTCTCCTTCTTATTGGGCGTCCTTGTTAGGCGGGAGAACCCCGCCTGTTTATTGGTTCTTGATGTTGTTGTTGTTGTCCCTGTCCACTATAAATACGGGGGATTCCCGGCGGTGTTTCGCCCGGGACCTCTGCCCAATAAACGAATTGTTTGGACCGTGCCTACTGTCTCCTGTCGTCCCTCAAGACACTCCAGTACCAATAGTGATAGGTGCTTTGTTTGCAATCCCAAATATCTGGAGAAACATCTGAACACCCACAGCACTGACAAATTTATCATTGGTCAGTTGCAAAAGCAGCTTTATTCGGAACAACTTATATTGTATGACAGTACCTCTAACATCATCAATCATCATCATCATCATCGTTGTTGTTGTTGTTGTTGTTGTTGTTGTTGTTGTTGTTGTTATCTGCCTGTCCCATGTCCTTGGGAAGGGTAAAAATTGCAAATTCAGTCTGAATAGCTGACTGACTATGTGAATAACAACAATAACATAAAGCAGAAGATCCAATAATTCCAAAATCATGTGGTGCTTGTTTGAATGAATCCCCCCTCCTCATTGCAAATAGCATCCGTGGTACCATCAAGACCATACAAAAGTGAAAGATAACTTCTTTGTGTCAACCATAGATAGACTCTCATTACATAAAGAGGGACAAATCCCATGATTCAATCTGGTTTTGTATTGGTTCCCAATCTCTTTCAAAGAGCACTGCGTTACTTAAAGGAGTTAACACTAAAATACTCTGTCATGAGCTTCTTAGTAGAAAAATGGACTATTAATGTACAACTTGGTAGAAACGTTATTGCTGTTGTTTTCAGTTAGAACGTAAAAGATAGGAGGCAAGGAACGTGACAAAACTGGGAATAAATCTAGGTCATTGTGGACAAAAAAAGATTAAAAAGAAGAACTAGGGGTGATGTGATAGCAGTGTTCCAGTATCTCAGGGGCTGCCACAAAGAAGAGGGAGCCAAGCTATTCTCCAAAGCGCCCGAAGGCAGGACAAGAAGCAACGGATGGAAACTAGTCAAGGAGAGAAGCAACCTAGAACTAAGGAGAAACTTCCTGACAGTTAGAACAACTAACCAGTGGAACAACCTGCCTCCAGAAGCAGTGAATGCTCCAACACTGGAGGTTTTTAAGAAGAGACTGGACAGCCATTTGTCTGAAATGGTATAGGGTTTCCTGCATGAGCAGGGGGTTGGACTAGAAGATTT
>NW_027673379.1:0-27153 GCF_964194415.1 Vipera berus
GTTTATTATTAATTTTTGCCTCCCATTTTGCCGCAAGGTGACTCTCATTATTTCCCAATAAAAGTGGTTGGGTAAAAATACCAAATCTTTTGAGTCTCTGTGTTGATTTTATCGTATCTCTCTAGACCTCCGGATTTAGAGTCAGCCCTTCCTACTGACTGGTACCACAGTGTGTGCCTATCACAACGTACCCAAAGTGGGAGAATAAAAGAAGAAAACGTCCAAACTTTGGTCCATCTAGTTCTAATCATTCCAATCATTATGACCTTTGTGAGATCTTTGTTTGCTGTATTGGGATTTTATTGGAGATTGAGTCCGGAAGTTGCTAAGTGGGAAAATCAGGTGAGGTAGCAATGCATCTGCCCTTGTCTTGCAGAATGTATGATTAATTTGCCTTTACCTGCACCAGCTGCAAATCAGTCACAGGGTAAGTTGAAGATCTCCCAAATCACTGTAGCCCCCCCCCCCAAATCATTGTAGCTTCTTTTGCCATCCCATTACATTGTGGTCTGGCATTATTCCTATTATTATTTTCACTTCACTAAAGTCACAGTGGTGATATCTCTTGAATGCAAGCAACAGCAACGGATGATGGATAGACAAGTGAATTATGTGCTTTGCATGCTTTTCATCACATCCGCTGGTAAGTCTTTAAACTTCAGCCCTTGCAGAAAAGCTGGAGAAAATATTTCAGATCTTGAAATATAATCAGAACATTTTATAAATCAGTATAGGTAGTTCTCAGTGGGTGACTTACGACTTATGAGCCCAAAATTTCTGTTGTCAAGTGAGACATAAGTGAATTTTGCTCTATTTTACGAACTTTCTGGCCTCCGTTGTTAAGTGAATCACTGCAGTTGATAAGTTAATAACCGGGTTGTTAAGTGAATCTGGCTTCCCGTTGACTTTGCTTGTCAGAAGGTCTCAAAAGGGTGATCACATGACCCCGGGACACTGCAACCGGGGTCATGGCAGGCATCTGAATTTTGATGACACAATCATGGGGATACTGCAATGGTCGTAAGTGTGAGAAACAGTCATAAGTCACTTTTTCTGAGTAATTGTAACTTTGAATGATCATTAAATGAACTGTTGTAGGTTGAGGACTACTTGTACAGTAGAGTTCAAGAATGGAATTGGCTTGGAAACATCCTTCTCATGGTCTTCTTATATATTTATAAAATGTATATAAAATGTATGTCTTCATGAGAGGTAGATGCAAGTGAGCATTCTGGACAGTGTAGGTTATATCCTCCTGTTTTAGTTGTATTAATAGCTAACAATGCTTTACATGTCCTGTGATTTCATGGCTTTTAAAGTTCTCCCACCCACACCCATTTCCTATGAATTTTTCCCCCTAATCTCTTTTTGCAGCAAATGCCTTCTGGTGTTTCGAATGTACCAGGTCACTACATTCTCAGAAATGTATTGGGCAATATGAATTCTGTTGGGCTGGTGAAAATATTGCATGTTATATCTACAACATCTTTTTTGGTAAGAGGGCTAGAATAAAATTTTGGCCTTAATTGCACAGCACCCTTCAAGTTAGCCTTGTCTTCATCTTTTCATTTAATATTGAGGGGGGCAGATTTCCACTTTTCTTAGGATAGCTTTTGTGTCTGAAGCCCATCGATCTCAAGATACATTTTTATCCTTCTTGCAGAGCTCCGAATATTGCTGATATTCAGCCTTTGGCAGCACAATTTCAAATGAACTTTCATTCATATGAAATTCAACATATTGTAATAGCACAAATTATGGAGAACTCTAGTGATTGATTGATTGATCGATTGTGTGCCATCAAGTTGGCATTGACCTTGAGCAAGCACATATACTTTTCTTTGGGATGATCTCTTTCTAACTTGGTCCTTCAGATTTTCCAGTGGTGTGCTCACTGCAGCTGTAACTGCGTATGTCTACCTTGCTGTTAGCTGTCCTCTTCTCTTTCTTTCCATCTCTAGCAGCACTGGAATCTTCTTTAGAGAGCTTGCTGTTCCCAGGTGTCTGGAGTAGGATTCATCCTTGTATTTGTGCCTCAAGAGAAAACTCTGGATTGATTTGTTCAATCATCCATTTGTTTTCTTGGCTGTCCAGGGTATTCTCAGGCGTCTTCTACAAAGCAAAATTCAAAAATGTCAATACTCTTTCTATTCTGCTTCTTCAAATTCTAGTGAAGAGAATACCAAGTAAGGAATCAATGGTCAATTATTTTAATGTAAGAGCTGAAATCTGAGGGGAGTTGATGGTTGATTGAACTATCTAAGAAGCAGAAATCATTATGTCTATCATTGGGTCAACAAACCAATTCACCAGGAATTTCTGCTGTTAGACTAAAGTCAGAAGAAGACCATGTTTATTGCCTTCTTAGGCAATACAATGAAATGGAGTGGGCCACAACATTACATAGATGTATACAATTATCATATTATCGTATGCAATTATAATGCTATTCAAAGCATGGAAGAACATTTAAGGTATGGAAGCCAGCAGTAACAAAACCAAGTTTTTTTATGTTCTTTTTACCTTTTTCCAGGAACTAGCTTGATCGTTTCTGAAGCCGGTTGCATGGAAAACTGCAGGGCTACACCAGATGAGTTACCTCCTGAAGGGTCTGGAATGATTTGTTGTTACACAGATTATTGCAACAGTTAGTTTTATGGCTGGAATCCTGAGGGGGGAAAAAAGGACTGAGTAGCCTTGAACAACAGATGCTGTAACACTAAAATCTGTCAATGGTACTTTGAATAATAAATAATTTCTTCTTCTCTCAAATGTGTTTTGCTAATAGTAATGAATGTGCTGTATGTCTAGTCCAGGGGTAGGCAACCTTGGCTCTTTTATGACTCGTGGACTTCAACTCCCAGAATTACTAAGCCAGCCATGCTGAGGGGAAAGGGAGAGGTTTCCAAGCTGAGCCATGCTGGCTCAGGAATTCTGGGAGTTGAAGTCCATGAGTCATAAAAGAGCCAAGGTTGCCTACCCCTGGTCTAGTCCAATAAAGAAAAGGACTAGGGGTAACATGACATCCGTCTTCCAATATTTGAGGGGCTGTCACAGAGAAGAGGGAGCCAACTTATTTGTAAAGGTGGAACCTTAACAAAGAGAGATCCCACCTAGAACAAAGGAGACATTTCCTGACAGTGAGAAGAATAAACCAGTGGAACTCTTTGCCTTCAGAAGTTTTGAGTTTTCCATTGATCCTCAGACATTTCCTTGATTTAGTAAAGTACAGCAAAATGATCGTACTTAATGTGGGTTTTCATATCGCAGTATTTGCTTGCTACTGTCAGAACAACAAAGTGTGACATCATGTTCTATAAATCATGCATCATGAGAGAGCCATGTATGAATCCAGCTACTATGGCTTATTCAACACGTTGTGATTAAATGTCCTATGTGAATTTGGGTTCCTTTTGTGAGTAGGAAGTACATCTTTAACAAGGCAGATATGCCACAGACATTATTACATGTTGATACGACTCAGTATAGCAATAGCATTTAGACTTATATACTGCTTCCCAGTGCTTTACAGCCCTCTCTAAGTGATTTACAGAATCAGCTTCTTGCCCCCTACAATCTGAGTCCTCATTGGAAGGATGGAAGGATGGGTCAACCTTGAGTCGGTCAAGATTGAACTGCTGGCAGTCAGCAGAGTTAGCCTGCAACACTGCATTCTAACCACTGTGCCACCATGGCTTTTGTATTGTGATTTAGTGTGTTCAAATTGCACAGAATTGAGTAGATGGTGGTTACCCTATTGCACGGGTGTCAAACTGCCGGCCCATGGGCCGGATGCGTCACAACAAAACCGCGCCCACCTCATTGCCGGCAATGGGGAAAAAGCTCTGATACATCACGAGTTTGACACCCCTGCCCTATTGTGTATCAGAACTACTTTAGAAAGTAAAGGTAAATGACTATAGGGGGCAGCGCTCATCTCTGCTTCAAGGCCATTGAGCCAGTCCTGTCCAAAGACATTTCTATGGTCCTGTGGCCAGCATGCCACAGAGTGCTGTTACCTGACGTGGTACCTACTTATCTGCCCACATTTGCATGCTTTTGAACTGCAAAGTTGTTAGGAACTGGGGCGAGGACGGGAGCTCACCCCATCACGTGCCTCTCACGTCTCAAACCTGGCTTGCCAGCTTTCCATCCAACAGGCCCAGTGTCTTAACCACTGAGCTGATATAATTTTTCAAAAAGATTGCTAGATAAGCAGTTTTGATGAGCGAACCACAACCCCTCATATTTTTTCTCCCACCAGCTGATGCTATCAAAATCCTAATAAATTCTTCTGTGGGAGGTTTGTTTGATCTGCTTGGCTGAGACCACACCATATGCCCAGTGGTGGGATTCAAATATGTGAACAACCGGTTCTCTGTGTGGATGCTGCTTCCGGAAGTCCATTCTGGGACTGGGCAACACAAAATTAGGTACAGGTTCTGCCAAAGTGGTGCGAACCGGCTGAATCCCACCACTGCATATGCCTATCATTCCTATGTTGCAGGAATGAGAGAATGTCACCCTTTACAATCAATCCTTGTTTCAAATCAGGCCATTAGGGACTTTCTGGAATCTTCTTTTGCAGTATTAGAACTTGACTAGAGATTCAGAAGGAAAAGAACTGAATACTGTAGAAAGGTAAGATGATACAGCAATAATGTGCAATATGTCAATCTCTTTCCTTTCACAACGTGCATGGTATTGTTAGTGAGGCTGTCAAAGATCAGTCCTTCCTCAAGTTTTGAGTTGATTGTTTCAGGAGGTATTGTCTGAAAGGTTAGCTAAACGTTTCTTGTGACCTTGTTTCTTCTCTCATTCACCTCACAAAATTGCAGAGTTCTTTAAACAACCCATCTAGGATACCTTGTGTTTTGAAACAGCAACCACAGATGATGAATAAATTTCTAATCTATGGGCCATGGATGGTCTTTCATCTATACTCAGGTATGTCTATGAAGAAAAACAGGACAAATTGAAATACAATTTTTAGTCTCAAAACCATCCCTTACCATGTTGTATGTCAACTGTCCAACTCAGAACTGCCTGAGTTAGCACTCTGATTCATCTAAGATGTTAAGTAGGATTTGACTGTCTAATGAAAGTCTAACATTGGAGTAACAAAAGCAATGTTTTGCTTTTATTACTCCGGTAATGACTTCTTGATGGTAGCACAAATATCCTGCTGAAAGTTCAATGGGACTTTTCAGGTCAAGCAGATTTATTTTGGTAATATAAAGCATTAGGATTTATTTCTCTTGAGTCAGGTGATACAGTAGGAGATGTCTCAAAGGTGCTTTTACCAAATGGCAACTAGATTTTCTTGGTTTTTTGTTTGAAATTGTTTAACTTCTCATCCAAGAAGCTTCTTCAGTTCTTCAGAGCTGAGAAAGAATCACGGGGCCAAACATGACCTGGATGATTGAGAATCTCCATAGATAGTAGGCGATGTGCTTTTCTCCTTGGCTATATAAAAGTTTAGGCTGCAGATTATGATGAGGGAAAGATTTTGTATTTTAATATTTCTGCATGAGAGAAAGAACTCAGTCCACACACAGAAAAACAAGATGTTAAATAAAATTATGCTCAGATGCTATTTCTGAGATCAAGTAACAACTTTACTGCAGGTTACACACTTCCCAAACTCAGTGCCTTAGTTTTGTTGGAAGAGAAGTCTTCATCGTGGTTCAGTCCAAGCTGGAAACAAACATGGGTGACTGCTTTAGGAAGAAGGTTGTAGTTTATTAAAAAGGAGAACCAGACAGGAAGATGGCTGGCAGAAAAGAGGACTGACCACATGTAGGGAGTGGGTTTTTATACCCTCTTGAGCCTTTTGTTTGGAGTGGTTTCCTGTTCCTGTTTGAGGCTATTTCCTGTGTCATGTATTCTGAGCTGAGTCTGAGTTTGCCCTTTGGCATCTGTGAGTTAATCCTATTATGTCCTGTCTTAGACTTTGGGTGGGGTATGTAGATTTTAGGTGTCTTTGTCTTCTTAATCTCCTAGCTCCCTGGATTTCCATCTCTATCTTTATAGAGCAGGTCCCTGCTTGGAGGAGGGAGACCTGGGGCTATTAAGAAAAGTGGGCATGCTTTCCTGCCTCCTTGAAGAAATATATTTTCCTGCCCTTTTAATATTTCCTTCCCTGGGGAGCTGACTTCCCACAGTTTGTTAGACTATAACTCCCAGCACCTACCAACCAGATTCACATCACATATCCAAACACATAAAGTATCTACTCTCGGTCTCAAACTTCATGAAGCTTCATCTGTAATGGTAATTTCTTAGAATAATTTTCACGATCTTCTCCACCTTTGAACCTTTACGTTTCTTTCGCAGCAAATGCTATTTGGTGTTTCCACTGTCTCAGGCCACTTTCAAAGGGGATTTGCCCTCCAGAAAATGAATTGTGTTGGGCAGGAGAAGAAGCAGGTTGCTACACACTGAAACTCTACCTTTGTAAGTGTGCAAGGGGAGATGTCATTTCAATAAATGCAGGGAGACCACAGATTAAATCTGTGAGATAGATCTCTCTTCCTTCTCACTCAGGAGACTGGATTATTGGTATGAAGATCTTATTATTCAGAGAGATGACGGTGATTTCAGCTTCCTGAATTAGCATGAAATTAGCTTGATTTATTATTTATCATTAAAGGTATTTCTTCATTAAATTTATGTGCCACCCATCTCACTATCCAAAGTGACTCTGGGTCAAGACAAAAAATAATAGAGAATCTTTTAAAAGATTAGAAACCTTCCATGCACTTTTTATTGAAAGAAGAAAAGACTGCATTGATGATACATGAATTTGGGGATAAAAAAAGGGGGGGGAGAGTAAGGGGATAATTCCTCAACAGAAAGAAGGATGGAAGTTATAATCCTATCTTTTCTTTTCTTACTTCATTTTCTTATTTTCTATACTCTTTGTTTTCTTATTCTTTTATTCTTTCTTTATACTTCTACTGGAAAATTCTAAAAAAAATCTATTTTTTTTAAAAGGGAAGAAACATGGAACCAGAGATTTGCTATTTGTGCCAAACTTAATATGGATCATGTTGATTTCAGACTTAGGGGTAACAAGAAAAGATCCCCAGATAATAACCTAGAAAGGGATCAGGTACTTCGAATTATGACTCGTAAAGTTCTTTCTTCTTCTTCTTCTTCTTCTCCTTCCAGCAAAAACTGTGATCAGTTCTGAAGCTGGGTGCATGCAAGAATGTCACAATTACAGAACCTACGGTCGTAAGATTTGGCATGAGATAATTTGCTGCTTCACAGATTATTGCAATCCATAAGTCAGAATGTGAAAGGAAACAGGCTTAGAACGAAAGCCCAGCATCGAGATATTTGCATGACAACGTTTTTCTTGTGACCTTCTGCTCTTGCATTTTGCAAAAGTTTGGCTTGCAAAAAAGCTGGATGACCACCAGATGGGAGCAACGAAAACTTCAACATTTTCTTATCATCTGCTGATCCTTTTACAAGAACCCTCTATCTCTCTCTTGGATAATAGAAATATGATTTCAAGATAAGTATAGGTCCACGAATCTATACTTCTGAAACATGGACACTAACCCGAAAGATGGACACTAACCTCACAATCAATACAAAAGCTACGAGTGGCGCAAAAAGCCATGGAAAAATACATGCTCGGCATCACAAGACAAGATAGAAACACCTGCACATGGATTCAAGCACAAACAAAGATAAAAAAGTCAAACAGCTGTGCTCATACATCATTTTAGAATCATTACACTTTTAATCATGGCTTGTTGATTAGCTGGCTGTGCTCACACATTACACTGAGCCATAAAATTCGGTTTACAAGCAGAAGGACTGTGTTCCCATAAGCTGCTTCCGAGCCAAAGAAATGTTATGGTTTAAAATAAGATGGGAATCCAAATCATTGTAAAAATAAAAAGGCTTCCTTTGCTTGTTATCTTTCTCTGCAGTTCTGTAACCATCAGTTCTGTAACTCCGTAGTTCTGTAACCATAAACCATCAATACAGAATGTGTCTACCTGGAACATATTCTCAAAGTAATAAGCTAGGTTTGCACAACAAACCAGCATCCTAGTGCATAGATGTTCCACTTCTGCCAGCTTGAAGGCCATACCGAGCTTTCTCTGCACAATGAAGTTACATTCTAAATGTTGGTGGGGAGGAGATCCCTAAAGGCTATATGTACCTCATAAGCCCCAAACCTAGGTGTAGATTCTTTTGTTGTTTGGTTGCCAATTGTAATTAATTCAATAAATCATGGCTAAACTTGTCCTCCCCTCCTTTACACAATGCACTTCAGGTATAGTATGCTGGGCTATCTACCAAAGTTACTGGAATTTACAGATTAAGGTGGTGGTTGTTGTAGAACACCAGCTTGAAGAAAGTTGGTTTATAGCCCTCCCTAATGTGAGAGAGATTGTAATAGGGGTGGGTTGGTTTTCTTTAAGAATTTTTATTCTAGGTGCAAGGCTTAATTGATTGGCCTAAGAGGTTAAGCATGTGCTTTCCCTTTTATAAAGGATGTCTGTTCAAAGCCGCCTTTGGTGGTTCATTCTGAGACCTGGGTGAGTTACTTGCATGAAAATTTTGTGTGTTCTGCTGATCTGAACTAAAAAATGGAGAAAAACATACATTCTTTTTGTCTGAGCATAGTTTCAACAAATTGACCATCTAATTTGTGGTGTTTTTCCCCCTTGTTTATTCAGCTGAAACATGGTCTCTAAAAGAGCATCTAGTTGGACTTGGTGTCCCTATTTAAAAATTAAAGTGGAAAAGAAAAAGAGACTGTGAGAGAGAAACTTTTTGGAGAAGTTAACTTGGATACCAGGTTAACTTGGTAGCGGATTAACTTAGTAACAGGTTAACTTGCACACCATTGCAGGAGGTTGTGTCAGGGATCTTTGACCCAGAGCTTTGTAATGTGGATATTTGAAATTTGATAATATTTATTTTCCAAATATTCATTGGAGATAATCTCTTTTAAAATGTATTAAGTGAGAGCACGTTCTTTCTCAAGAAATGGATTTTATAATGTTACTTGTTTGTAGGTGAAATGGTTTAATCTTATTTATGAATCCTGGCAACAATTGCAGTTGCATTCTTATGTATTTGATTATTTGCAGGCAAGTAAGACAAGCCTAAGACATTTAGCCAGCAAAAGTAAATAAGCACTGCTTTTGCTCGACTCAAGTTGCAATTAAATTCCCAAAGAAGCAAAATGTGGCCCTTTTGCAATACGTTTTCAACGGTCCATCTGCTTAACTGCCCAGAATTTACACAGTCTCTTGTCTTTGTCTTTTTAAAGAGGATCTTTCTTGAAGCAATGGCCTTGGAAGCCAGTTCTGCTACCAATGAGAGTTTTTGCTCAGAAAAGCCTGTTTGTGTAATCTGGGGTAAGAAATGTTTTCTCCGGATTTGATCAAATCTAAGCCATCCATCGGAGAGAGTGAGTTGGCCAAACAATTTTCTAACATCCCCCTTTTTTCCCCCATTCAGGATGTCAGCTCAGCAGGGAAAACCCAGTCTATACATTTGAAACTCCGGAAGAGTGGTCGTGCGAGCAGCAGTTAGCTCTAAGAACAGTAAGTGAATGGCTGGTCTTTCTTTCTTTCTTTCTTTCTTTCTTTCTTTCTTTCTTTCTTTCTTTCTTTCTTTCTTTCTTTCTTTCTTTCTTTCTTTCTTTCTTTCTTTCTTTCTTTCTTTCTTTCTTTCTTTCTTTCTTTCTTTCTTTCTTTCTGGAGGCAGAATCCAAGGGGTGGGGGAGTGGCGGTCAGAATGTTCCTTCATGGGTCCCTCTGCTTCACATCTGTTTTGTTCTTACTGCCTGCTGCATCCGTGGTTTTCCTCTCCTCTGTTGAGATCAAAATACGGTTGAACGCAAAGCATTGAAATAATGTTGGGGCTTATATATTTAACAGCTTAGTTTCAAAGCATCCCATTTTTTTAAAAAAACAAAAACAAAAAACGCTCACCAATTTGGGCATTTTGAATCTTGAATTATAGTTTGCCCCTCCAAAAGACTCTGGGTGAGGGGCTTTGTGAATCCTCAGAGGAAAATGACAGATACAAAACACAATCTGGTTTTTAACTCTTCCACAGGGCTTTTCTTTAGATCCAGGGGTCTCTTGTAGATTTTATGGAATACTTGTGGGGTGCATGAAGACACAGCTTGAGGAAAATGGATAGTGCCATAGAAGTACCATAAGTAGTAAATAAACTTTTTTTTTATCGTAACCAGTTCCCTCATTCAAATGGTTAGGAATATTTCTGCCTCATGTATAAAATTTCAGAGGTCTGGGACTGCGTAAAAAGTCTTGCTAAGAGGTTATACTATCCAGTAAGGATGCAGTGAAATGGTTTGCTTAATCTTTTTCTTTCTTTCTTTTTGCTGGTTAATGACCACAGTAAAATTATTTATAAAGCCATGGTGGCACAGAAGTTAGAATGCAGCATTGCAGGCTGACTCTGCCCACTGCCAGGAGTTCGATCCTGACCGGCTCAAGGTTGACTCAGCCTTCCATCCTTCTGAGGTTGGTAAAATGAGGACACAGATTGTTGGGGACAATATTTTATTTATTTATTTTATTTTAATCCCATTTATATCCCGCCCTTCTCCGAAGACTCAGGGCGGCTTACAATTTAAGCACAAACCAATGTGCTTAGCAATAGCCTTCATTCTATGTATATGCCTGCTTATTAGGGCTTTCGCCACCCCCCCCCCAAGCGGCATTATTACAAAGTCAGCTTATTGCCCCCAACAATCTGGGTCCTATGCTTAGAAAAGGCTGTAAAGCACTATGAAGGAGTATATAAATCTAAATGCTATTGTTATTTGAATTTACATAAACAACCACTGGTTTATACATTAGAATGACACAGGTTTATGCAACATATTAAGTCAAAACATCAGTCATCTCACCCTCAAGAGCTATATATTTAGGATTTATGAGGGCTAAACTGAACACATTTCTTGGTCAGAGAATGTCTGTTGGTGAGACACTATCTCCAGAACTCTACATTCAGAAATGAAGGTCCTTCTGATATTTTTAGCACTGGTGACTCTGCCTTTCTTTCAAGTAGATCTGCCTTGGGGAAAACGCCAAGGATGAATTCAATGTTGTAGAGATCTTGCCACCAAAGGGTAGCACAAATTCTACTCCAGTGCGTATTGCAACCTTGAAACTCTCTGTACTTCCAATGGTGAGTGATATCATCATAATTATTTTTTTTAGGATGTCTCATTTGATAATTCCAAACACCTTCTATCTAGCTTTTCGTCTAAAGTTTTCTAGCGACTATAGTTGCACTCTTTAAAACATTTATCGTGTGCAGTTCAGCTATAGAACATCTTGACCTCCTCCAATGGATGCAACAGTAGACTTTGGTAGTCACTGTCCAGTCTTTCAAGTTAGCATTAATGGTTTTTGTATTTTTCCTTAATTGAAATGTTGAATAGCTTCTCAGACTATGAATTTTTTATGTTTTAAAGGCTACTCTAGCAGGGCTTGATTTGACTCCTCCCATCACATTTAGGCTAAAATCAGGATCTGGACCCATATACCTTGCTGGACAACATGTAACAGGTAAACATCCAAAGTCCTTGAGACAATCTGAAGTTGATCTTGGCTCTATTAAGTGGGTCTTCAGATCTGCTCAAATGTGTTGTGAGAGATATCTTTATATATATGTGTGTGTGTGTGTATAATTTCTGAAAACATGTTTTCTGCTGGTTAATGATTACAATAAATTTATTTGAATTTTGAAATATTTGTCTAATATGCTGTCTATAGAGATTTTGCTGTGATCGCCTGCAGATCGGTTTAAGATTCGGTTTATACATTGTACAGTTATATGTTTGGATTGGTTTGGGATTAATGTATTGTGGGAACCCAGCAATTATAATTAAGAAACTGTCGGCGAACTGTGAGCTACATGCTATTATGTGTTATGAATCAAGATGATTACAACCAGCCATGGTTTGTTATTAAAACTCTAATCTGCAAATCCAATTTGTGTGTTTGTGCATGAAAACCAATGTAGTATAGTGGTTAAGGTGCTAGATTAGTTGCACACATATGACTCCTCCTTTATGTATAGAATCTGGAAGAGTGACTTCAGAATTGTCACTTTCTCAGTTCTAGACTGTGTAAATATATATCCACCACCCACACCATATGAGCATGGGATATTGCAGTCAATAATAATCTAGAGACCTCCATCCAATTATGGATAGGTTTGGGCTGAAGATATACATACATAGTCCAGGTTTAGCAAAGATTTAATTACAAATATTTAATGCATGAATTTATGTTTCCTTCCATTCTTCCTCCACTTCCTTTGCTAGGAAAAATCTGCAAGAAAAACCAGATTTAGTTGAATCTTAAATTAAGCCTTATATTGGAACTTCAACTATATTCAGTAGCTTATTGTTTTTCACTTAGTTCCCCATGCATGCTGTAAAGAGAAAAATGGAGGTGATGTGGCCGGATAAAATATCTCTCCGAGGATAGAAACAGGTTGATTGAAATAATGATATTGCCCTTTGCAAAAAGGGATTTACTGTGGATTATGAACTGACAGTAATTGAGGGGTTCACATGTGTGGTAGAAACAAGAAGTTCTAAAAGTTTGAAGATCCTAGCTTTGTTTGCTTTATTAGGAATGACAAGTTCTCAGAACTGAATTCTGCACATAGAATTGAAAATGTGATGCCCAAAAAATGCGGACTGAATATAGCTAACGTTCCATTTCATATGTCCTTTAAGGAAAATTGCCTGTGGCTGCAGTCAAGGTAGCTTTCCATAAAACTAGCAACGTTTTATAACTCAATGTGTCTTGCAGTTGGCTTGCAATGGAACGGAGATGACCAGGAGAGAGAATCGTCTTCTTCTTTGCAGCAAAGTGATGAGACGGAAAGCTCTTCCACGGAAGACTCACCTGTAAAACCTGTGAAATATAAAACCAGCAAGCATGGGTCTTCCACCAAGAAGGAACAAGAGCTGCCTGTTCAGGAACCCACTTTGGTAAAGAAACAATTAGATTTTAATGCAGTTTATAGGTCAAATCAGTTGTTTTCCATGTATAAGAGGCCTTCATCCTGCAGTGGATAAAGAATGGCTAAAATGATGATGATGATGATGAATTCACACACACACACACACACACACACACACACACACACACACACATCCACTACTACCACCATCATTTTAGCCATTCTCTATCCACTGCAGGATGAAGGCCTTTCCCGCATGTTTCCAACCTTATACAGGCCTGAGTTTTCTTTTGCCAATTGAGCCCACAATACTTGCTGATGTCATTGGTCCATCTTGTTTTAGATTTCTTTTGTGGATGCTTTTTATCAAGTGGGATCCATTCTATAACTGCCTTGGTCCACCTGCCATCAGTTCTTCTTGCTATGTAGCCAGCCCATTTCCAGTTCAATTCTTTTACTCTCTTGGTGTATACTTTTGTTTGTTCTCTAATCCTTCTTTCTATCTTGTCTTGTGATGCTGAGCACGTATTTTTCCATGGGTCTTTGCACCGTTCCTAGCTTTTGTATCGATTGTGAGGTTACTGTCTATGTTTCACCGGCATATGTTAGAGCAGGTAGCACACGCTGATTGCAAACTTTTCTCTTCAAGCATAGAGGGAGGTTGTTCTTGAAAATTATGCTTAGCTTGCAGAATGCCTGCCAACCACATTCAATTTCCTTTATTGTTTCACCTTCCATTAAGATCCATTGGACAAGGTATATGTGTATACACACATACAGAGATAGTCTTTGACTTACAACAGTCGAAGTTACAATGGCACTGGAAAAAGTGACTTATGACCACACCATCCTCTTTTGCGACCTTCTGACAAGCAAAGTCAATTGGGAAGCCACTTAGCAAGTGTGTTACTGATTTAACATCTACAGTGATTCACTTAACAACTGAGGCAACAAGGTTGTAAAATGGGGCAAAATTCACTTTACAACTGTCTCACTTAACCACAGAAATTTTGGGCTCAATTGTTGTAAATTGAGGACTACCTGTGTACGGTAGAGGAGGACCCAAGATTGAGAAAGATGCATACCACCCATAAGGGTGAGAAGGGATGTGTGTGTGAGCGTGCATGCGCATGTGTGCGTGTGTATATGTGAAGAGTAGTCTCAGTAAATAGACAAATAATTATACTGGCAAATGAACTCCAAGTCAATATTTACTTACCTGAAAGGATAAACAGAAGGACCATAAGTAAACAAGAAAGCAGTAGGAGCAAGAGAGACTTCTGATTTCCTGTCGGCTTCCCCAGTGACTTTGCTTGTGGGAAGTTGTTAAGAAGCATCAGAAATCATGACCACATGACTGTGGGGATGCTGCAACGAGCACAAAATTGTGAATAACACTGATCTGGACATTGTGGAAATCTCAATTCCACAGGAGTAAAGTCTCCCAGATATTTTTTTTAACGCATTCTTTAAGTTTAACAGATTTTGATTTTTTTAAAAAAATGTTGCAGTATAATGCACTTAAGTACCCAAAATGAAATGATGTGACTCTCTGTGTGTTTGTGTGTTGTACCTTTGAAATTGGATTGTAAGTAGCTTTAGAGGAGTCTGTTGTAACTTAAAATGGTTGCTGAGTGATCAGTTGTAAGTTGAGGACTCCTTTTTTAAATATCCATCTCTGTGGTCCGTATAACTCTGAATGCCTTGGCTTTTTTCTACAGAAAAAAAAAGGAAACAGACAAAGGAAGCCTGCTGCTAAGGGAGAACTGCGGCTTTAAATTCTTATGGAAGGTGAAATAAATGTGGTTTCCTTGAACCCATTTGATGGAGATGGAGATCTTTTTCAGATCCAAAGAGATTCTCCGAAGAACGGGTTTCTTCCAGTATTTTCTTTTCACAAGTCATTCACTTATTGGATATGGGCACTTCATCCATAAAGCAAAAACAGATACCTGGTATCTTTGCATTTCTGTAAATTAGAAGTCTTCTAACACAAAATGAATGGCTGTAAAAACAGTAGATGCAGTGGGTGTACGATTTAGCAATGGTCAAGCTTCATTTTCAACATCAGGAACTGTACAAGAAGCCATTAGAAAATAAAATATGTATCTTCCTCTACTTTTGCTTCTTCCATTCGATCTAAATTTGGCCAGCAGGATAAGTTGACAAGGACTGAACTACAAAATGGAAACAATGCAATGGAGAAGAAAGAATGATGTAAACCAGTAGAGGTTTGGAAGAAGCACACAGATCGATGCATTTGAAAAGGGATGGAGATATGTCACTTGTTCTTGTAAGAGAATTAAACATTCACATCAATATGGTTTGTGACCTTTTTTTTGAGGGGGGAGGAGCTCTGTGAAAGATTAAACATTTTTATGTTTTTGAGTGGAAAAAGCTAGACTTTCAGCCACAGCAGGAATTAGGATGATAACATAGGAGTACGTTCTAGGGATCTTATATGAACATGATCCGCCATATATGAGTGAGATGAGTTTATTCCAAACCAGATAGACTGTAAAGGAATATTCCACATTTCCTAGTCGTCTTCTCCATCCTGATTAGGGGTCTGTCTTTGGTGAAGGGGAACACAGCATAAATAACGAAAAGTGAAACCTCCATAACATATTTTAAGTGATAAAATCAGTCCCAGAATGTCTGCGAACATAAATGTCCTCCTTGGAAAAGTTTTTCTATCTTGGAGAAACCCAGGTGTCTTGACTTTGGTGGAATGTGTAAAAAAGATCATAAGAACTCTGCTCAAAATGATTGTGGATATGTAGCAAAATAGGTTTCAAGGATGTTTCCAGGTAATGCAATTCCTATGTGGCTTCTTGAAAAGGCAGTTGTGGTATTTGATGCCAACACTTAGGGAAGAAGTAAAAATAATAATACCAAAATACAGGCTGTCCCAAGATAGATATGATCCACAGGAACAAACACACAACTTATTATTAAATGCTTCTAATATCAGCCTATGATTGAGAACCACAGTTGAACAATTAAAATGGATTCTTGTTGGTTTTTATTCTGCATTTATAATTCTAATAAAATTATATTTCAAAGAACATGATCCCGCAAGAATAAATGGATGCTTAAATTTTAAAATGGAACACCAATCACATTTTGAAGAAAGATACCAATAAAGGAAAATATTTGTAGCTCAGGGCTGAAATGGCGGTCCATGAAGGTCTTTGAGTTTGGTTGTTTTCATGCAGATATTTCCTTATCCAAACTAAGTAACATCATCTGCATTGACGCACTTAGTTTGGGTAATGAAATGTTTGCAAGAAAACAATCAAGGTCAGGGAGAACCAAGGACCCCTCAGAAGACAGAGATTTTTTCTTAAATATGCTACTTTTTACCTCAGATTGTTCAAATGAGGTTAATCGGGCAATTTCAAGGCACATGTTTGGCCCAAGATAGTCATCAATTGCTTTGCAAATGGTTCAAGGGTAATCATAAGATACAGTTGTACCAATACAAATACAACATCTTTGAGCGAGTCTAGTTTCAATGTATTTTCCAGTTGATTAAGAAAGCTTTCATAATGTCATAGTCAAGCATTCAGGTGTAGCCGATAACGAGGCACAGAACATACTGCACCAGGACATTGCTGATTCTTGGTCATAAGATTTTTATTGTAATTTTGGAGTATTTATAACACCATCTTCAATGTCCAAAGGACTTACATTCATCTATGACTTTGCTCAGAAAGTATCTTTGTATGAGTTGTAATACTGACTTCAATAACAGTTCAGGATCATCTCCATCTATACCTATCAAAGTTCGACCAATTCTTTAACCTTATTCAAAGCAACAGGTGCTGGAAGGAAAGGAAACATGAGCAAAGCTTTGTGGTTCTCTATTGCCATCCTTCTCTGCTGTGCCTTGAGTGAGTAGCCAAAATTAGAGCTTCAAACAATATTGACACAAAGAGTATATTTTTGGGGTACTTTACTCATTTCCTTCACTTTGTCCATTTAGCTGAGCCGTAAACCAAGTGTCCCACTGCTTGTCAGGGAAAATACATTTTCTAAAGAGTGGTTTATGTCCCATATTTTTAATTGTTTGACAGTTGTAATGTGACTTAACTGATGGGACGTTTCCGCTCAGTTCTATAGATTAAAAATGAGTAGAAAAAGTGGTGGAGATCAACACTTTAATTTATGATGAATAAAACCAGAAATGAAACAACAAAAAAAAAAAGCTTCAGAAACAAAGTTGTGAGTCTAGAGTAATCAAGCCCTGTTGGAATCACCACATTTTTTGTGTGTGGAGACATGTCCATCATAGCAAAATACACAGTTCAATATTATAGTTCCGTAAAGTAAACTTGCTTATGAAGAGCGATTGTGTCTTTAAGTACACGGTGGTAATCTGATACTTGCTACGCAGTTTAAATATCAGGGAAATGAATATTCTTTAATTCTGTAGCTATAGAAATGAATTATATTGATACATCCTAAATTTTGCTGCTTCTCTTTCCAACAGCCGAAGGTCTTACCTGTTATAAATGTGACAGATTTAAGGTGTGAGTTGGCTGTAGGAGTGCACCTCAAACAACTTGTATTGCTGAACCAGGTCAAAAGTGTAAAATTATAAACACTTTTTTAGGTATGTATGCTTCTACTTAAAATCTGGTATTATTCAGATAAGACTATTCTCTCTGCACACATCACACAGTTTCCAACTGAAATACAGTACAGCATTTACAACCCCTTTGTTTTTCTGTGCTGTGGGTAGAGGAGAATGTAGATAGGGGGTATGTGGTTTCTACTTTCTAGCTATCAACTACATTCCACTTTTTACAGACTGTCTCAATTCCAGATTTCTCATCCACTTTGCCCTTTGGATATCAATATCTTGGGATACCAGGAAGGAGAAAGCTATTCTAAGTGGGCTTCTTGGATATGTTCCAGAGGATTTGTTGTGCAATCAATGATGTGGATGTGCTAATATATTTTCTTCTTTAACAGAAGGAAGAATGAAAAATATAGTTACACAAGGATGCACTGAGCCTAATGAGGAATGTGATCAGACTGTTCTCCATCCAAATAACGGTCCTACTGATACCATTTGTTGCAACACTAACCTTTGCAATGTACCATAAAAGAAGCAATTCATTGTGTTCCAACATTACCACCACTTCAGGACATATTCTTCTCTAACTTTTTCAGTTGTGTTTTACTTTCTCCAAGCTTCTAAAGGCCGTGCTGTGGAAAATGATCTGATCAGTCCATTGTTGAAAAGATGTGATGGCTTGTTTGGGTTGCAATTATAGTATTACGGGCATTTACTGGTTCCAGTGGGGGAGCATGAATTGCGAACGGCATAATCCTTTCAGTTGTGTGCTTGTTTACTCTTTTAAATGCTTGTTCTTCTCTTTTATCAGGAAGACACGTATGCATGAATTAAATTAAATTAAATTAAGGAACTAATGATAAAATATATCACACTTCCAGCAATTAAACATTTAATATAGATTGGCCTATCAATATTAAATGCTGACAACTGCAAAATGAAAATCACAAATGTCAGATATGTGGATAATCGATTATTTATTTATCTATCCCTTCAATAAACAGTGCATTCTCCAAAATGATGTGCAAATAAATTACTTTTGGGGATCAATTGGAACGTTTTTGTGATTTTTGATGAGATGTTCAGGGTGAACATCCATGCTGCAGTACAGCACACATACTTAAACTCTCTTTTCTGGTCTGATTAAAACTGGGGCAGATTTCTTTCATATTCCAATTCTAGTAGGATGGAATCCTTTCTGAAAAGATCCTGGAGAATCAGATCTAAACAACACACTTCCATCCAGCTATTTCCTTGAGATAATGAAGGGTTGAGGTTACAAAATAGAGATATGCCTTCCAATACTGAAATTTTTACAGTATTATTTCTAATACTGTATTAGAATAGGACACAGTAGTACTCTATAATAGAATTATTATTCTATTTTATTAAGTTAGGACAAAATGTTTTCTCCATCTCAAATGTAGCTGGCTGTCCTTTCATCCCTGAGCAATCCTATCTCCTTGTGCAGAAAGAAGATATTTCTTCTTTTATCTTGGTCAAGGCAGCATTCCACACTAGAACAGAACACAGTATTGTCAAAAATGAATAATCCAAATGTACATAAAATAGTTATATTGGAACAACTTGCCTCCAGAAGTTGTGAATGCTCCAACCCTGAAAGTTTTAAAGAATAGATTGGACAACCATTTGTCTGAAATGGTATAGGGTTTCCTTCTTGTGCAGGGGGTTGGACTAGAAGATCTCCATGGCCCCTTCCAACTCTGTTATTCTATTCTATTCTATTCTATTCTATTCTATTCTATTCTATTCTATTCTATTCTATTCTATTCTATTCTATTCTGTTCTGTTCTGTTCTGTTCTGTTCTGTTCTGTTCTGTTCTATTCTACTATTCCACTCCACTCCACTCCACTCCACTCCACTCCACTCCACTCCACTCCACTCCACTCCACTCCACTCCACTCCACTCCACTCCACTCCACTCCACTCCACTCCATTCCATTCCATTCCATTCCATTCTATTCTATTCTATTCTATTCTATTCTATTCTATTCTATTCTATTCTATTCTATTCTATTCTATTCTATTCTATTCTATTCTATTCTATTCTATTCTATTCTATTCTATTCTATTCTGCATAAGAATTGTGATAAGAGTAATAGACCTAACTTGCAGTTCCAGAACACATTTCAAATGGTTTGGTATCTTGAACACTTTACTTTCTATCTGAGCAACCTGAGAACTTGCACAGTTTCCATAGGAGTTCCATAACACAACTTAGTTCACAACTAAGGACAACCCAGGATAGTTAATTTGTGTTAGCTGGATCACAACAAAGAAGATCATCAACATCACATGTCTTGTCTTACCCAAATAGGGAAGGAATCCGGGAATCCTGAAGGGGGTCTAGGACAACTTGCCATAGCGGTATTGCTATGTCCAGCTTGCCTCGGTCAACTCAAGATAGGACAATTCATCATGGCCACCTTGCCATGGACAACTCCCCATGGTCTAATTTAACACAGGATGACTCAATGCAAAATAACTGTACTGTACTTCTTTAATATTAGTGTGGTAATGCTGGAATAGAATCTTTACAGAAAGGATGCTAAAGAAGGGAGACAATGAAATGTGGATGACAAAAATTAATGTCAGTGGAAAATAACAGTACAGTTATCTTATGTTTAGTTATCCCTGATTGAAATGTCCCCCAGTGCTTTGGCCATGGTGAACTGTCCCATTCATCTCATTCCAATCCCAATCATCTCATTCACTTAACAACTTGCGGAGATCTAGTATCTCAGATTTCATCTAAAAATGATCTACACCACAGTTTGGTAATTTTATCCCTCCAAATGCCACAGACCCTGCAATACATTTGGCACTGGGCTGTGCACTCTCTATTGTCTTCTAGAAGATGTCCCACACTCCTGATTCATGTTCAGCTTGTTATTAATGAATGCATATAATGATAAGAACAAACTAAAATAATGTAAAAAATATTAGAATATTATGAGCCTTCAAAAATAAATGGATGGTTGAATTTTAAAATGGAAGATAGCTGTTGGAGGCCTCCATTTGGAGAGGAAAAGCAGCAGAATAGGGAGTAGAAGAAATAATTTTTTTCTTAAATATACTACTTTTTGCCTTAGAATATATGCTAATTTCAAGGCATGGGTTTCACCCAAGAAAATCTCCAATTGTTTTGAAAATAGTCCAAATGTTATCATAAGAGAGACACAGGGTGGAGAAGGGCCTTAACAGAATTTGAGTCTTATCAATAGGAGCATAATATCTGTGGCTAAGTCTAATTTCAATGTATTTTCCCGTTGATTAAAAAGGTTTTCATAACTTCTTAATCAAGCATTCAGGTGTAGCCTGACTTTTAAAATGGATGATAGCTGTTGGAGGCCACCATTTGGAGAGGAAAAGCAGCAGAATGTAAAATAGAAGAAAGAAAATTTGTCTTAAATATGCTACTTTTTGCTTCAAAATACCTTTCTATTGTTAATCTGGCAATTGAGTCTAATTTTAGTGTAAGTTCCAGATGATTAAGAAAGTGTTCATAATATCATAATCAAGCATTCAGGTGTAGCCTACAATGAGGCACAGAACATACTGCACTGGGCTATTGTGGATTTTTTGTCATAAGATTTTTATCGTAATTTTTGGAGTATTTATAACACCATCTTTATTAGCCAGATAACTTAACATCCATCTGTGACTTGCTCAGAAAGCATGTCTCTGTGAGTTAGAATACTGAATTTGATAACAGGTCAGGATTATCTTCATCAATACCAGTGAAAGTTCCACCAAATCTTTCAACCTTACTTCAGAGTAACAATTGCTGGAAGGAAAGGAACCATGAGCAAAGCTTTGTGGTTCTCAATTGCCATCCTTCTCTGCTCTGCCTTGGGTAAGTAGCCAAAATTAGAGCTTTGAACAGTATCAATGCAAAGGGTATTTTTTTGGGTACTGTACTCAAATACTTTGGCCACCTAATGAGAAGGAAGGACTCACTGGAGAAGAACCTAATGCTGGGAAAGATTGAGGGCAGTAGAAGAAAGGGATGACAGAGAATGAGGTGGCTGGATGGAGTCACTGAAGCAGGAGGCGTGAGCTTAAATGGACTCCAGAAGATGGTAGAGGACAGGAAGGCCTGGAGGAACATTGTCTATGGGGTCGCGAGGGATCGGACAAGACTTCACAACTAACAACAGCTCATTTTCTCCATTTAGTTGAGTCAAGAACCAAGCATCTCACTGCTTGTATACTGCATACTCTTTCTGAGTGGGGCTTTCTGTCCCACATCGCTTACTCTTTTGACCATTTTAGTATTGACTTAACTGCGGGGAACTTTCCGCTCAGTTTTACATTTTAAAAATGGATAGAAAAAATGTCCAAGATTAATAACAGAATAACAGTGTTGGAAGGGGCCTTGAAGATCCTCTAGTCTAGGACAACCACCTGCTGAAGCAGGAAACCCAATGGTGGGATTCAGCCAGTTTGCAGAAGTTTGGCAGAACCGGTAGCTAATTTTTTGTTGCCCAGGGCCAGAACAGACTTCTGAAGCGGCATCCACACAGAGAATCGGTTGTTGACATATTTCCATCCCACCACTGAGGAAACCCTATACCATTTCAGACAAATAGTTGTCCACACTCTTCTTAAAAACCTGTAGTGTTGGAGCACCCACAACCCACAATTCTATTGGTACCAGCTACTCAGCTAAACAATTGGGAAAATGAGAGGCAAAGAAATTCTGGGGATATAGAAATTAATTATATTTATACAACCTTGATTTTTCCTCTTCTTTTTCCAGCAGTTGAAGCTCTTACCTGCATCAAGTGCAAAAATTTTAAACAGATTACTTCAAGATGTATCAGTGCGAATCCGTCAAAAATGTGTTTCGCCAAACCGGGTAAACCATGTCACATTATCAAATATTTTGCAGGTATGTATGTTTCTACTTAAAATCTGGTATTACTCCGATAAAAATATTCCTTCTGCACATGGCACACATTATTCTATTAAAATACAGTAAAATATTTATGAGCCAAATCATGTTCATTCTCTTTTACAAACTACCGGTATCTCAGCTCTAAGAATTTCCATCCAAATCAGGAATGGAAGCCCATAGCTTGTTTGTTCGTGTGTGTGTGTGTGTGTGTGTGTGTGTGTGTGTGCGCGCGTGTGTTTACCAGAAGGGGGAAAGCTATGCTAAGGAGGTTTCTTGCATAATTCTTCAGGGTTTGTGGTGCAACCAATGAGGTAGATGTGCTAACTGGTTTCTTCTTTTTCAGCCGAAGAAATGAAAAATGTATATTCACAAGGGTGCGGTAAGCCTAAAATCCCATGTAATACGACCGGTTCATTGAAAGAAGGGACAATGCTTGAAAGCATCTGTTGCGACCATCGTGACTTCTGCAACACACCTTAAAAAGCAGTCTGTGGTGTTCCGACATGACCTTTCAATTCATCACGTATTTTTCTTCACTAGTTTCAATTGTTTTTTTTTGTGTTTCCCCAAGATTCTAAAGGCTACTTTTGCAGAAAAAGGACCTGATTAGTCCATTGCTTCAAAGATGTGATGGCTTGTTTTGGGATACGGTTGTAGTATTGTAGACATATTTCTGGTTCTGGTAAAGAAGCATGAATTGTGAGAGGTATAATCCTTCAGTTTCTGCTTGATCATTCTTCTAAACACTGGTTCTCCTCTTTTATCAGGAAGATGGGTATGTGTATGTGTGTTTATGTATGTGTGTGTATGTGTATACACACCCACATGGTCTCTCTCGTTCTCCCCCTCTTTCTCTTCACACATACACACACACACACACACACACACACACACACATGAAATTAAATGAAACTGTGGAACTAATGATAAAATATGTCCCATTTCCAACAATCAAGTATTCAATGTAGATTTCCCGATGAATATTAAGTCTTGACACATGCAAATCACAAATGTCTGTTTATCTGCCTGTCTGCCATCTAATGACTCCAATAAACACTTGGCTAAGGGGACAAATAGTTGACTAGCCTTTCAGAAATCATTTGCATCAGCTGGATCACCAGAAGAAGGTCATCTCTGTCCCCAAGATGCATACTACGATATTTATTTCTACTGTCCAAATAGAGAAGGAATTATGGTATCCCAGAGGGTCCCAAACCAAATGCCATACAGCTCAACAGCAATTCTTTGGTGGTTACTTTCTGGTACCAGTTTTCTATCAAGGACCAGATCCCAGGAATGCGCCATCTCTATTTCCTAATCTGCAGGAATTGAGTTTGAACATGGTCTGTATCTTATCATAAGGGAACTTTCAAGATTTTTTTTTTGCATTCCCCCCTTCCCTGGTAATGCTTAACCACACTCCAATAGCTAAATTAGGATGGGTCCACAACTGGCAGGTGCGTACGCTCACCATTCCATGGAGCTGCGTGCGTTTGGTTGAACCCCATGCAAAGCAATCTGAAGCAGTATATAAAGACTAAGTGCTATTGCTATTACAGCTGTTGCAGCATCCCAATGGTCACGTGATCCAATTCCTGCTGCTTGGCAACCAACATGTATTTGCGATGGTTGCAATGTCTTAGGCTCATGTGTTCTCCATTTGCAATCTTCACTGCCGGCTTCCAACAAAGTCAATGGGGAAACCAGGTCCTCTTAATGGCTGCATGATTCACTTCACAATTGTGGCAAGAGGGGTCATAAAATTGGGTGTGACTCACTTAACAACTGCCTTGTTTAGTTGTAAGTCAGGGATTACCCGTATCTATGGTAGCAATATCCCTGGAACCAAGAAATGCACTCAGCCACTTGGAATATTTTCAGGAAAAGGACAGTTATGTTCAAAGTGTTGTGACTCAGGGCAAGCCTGTGGGTCCGACAGCCGGCTCCGATGTATCGGAGGACTCAGATGTGGGGGAGGAGGGAAACGAACCGGCTGATGATGATTTGGAGGCTTTGCAGAGTCCTCAGCCGGGGACCTCTTCTCAGCTGTGTGAGCCCGAGAGTGCGGAGGATGATGACCCACAGCTGGCCCTGTTCAAGGACGCCCGACGCAGGAGGCAGACGAGCAGGGACAAACAAAGAAAGACTATGGGACTCCTCGGGAGGAGGCACAGGGAGACCACGCCCTGAGCTCTCTATAAAAGAAGTGTTTGGGGAGGGGCTGGTTGCTGAAAGCAACTTTTCCTCTTGAGAAGACAAGCTCTTGTGTTTTTGTTAACTGCGTAATTAAATCTTGGCAGAAGCCTTTTAGCCTTGGACGCTTTCCAGACTCTTCTTTTAATTAGGGGTTGCGAGAAGAGGGCTGGTTCAGAACAGTTTGCTTTCAGCCACCCACCCCTTAATACTACGATGGAGCAGCTTCTTGCCGAGAATGCCCAGCTCAACCAGCAACTCACCTTGCTGGCCACTCAGGTGGCACAACTGCAGGCTCAGGTACATGCTGCCCCCCCACCCAGGAGGAAATGTCAGATAGCTATGCCGGATAAATTTGCTGGTAAACCAGAACTGTTTCCTGCCTTCCTGGGACAATGCCAGCTTTATATCAGCGTGAGAGCAGCTGATTTCCCCACTGACCGAGATAAGGTGGGATTCGTGTTGAGCCTTCTGTCGGGAGATGCAGCTCGTTGGGGCACGCCTCTGTTGGCACAGCCTAGCCCTTTGTTGGATAACTTTGGGGGGTTTTGTGACCATATGCGCCTCATGTACGAGGACCCGATTAAGGCGCAGACCGCCACCCGACGTCTGAAAGCTTTGAGGCAGGGTCTGCGCCCCCTACAGGCCTATATCAGCGATTTCCGGCTGCTTAGCCAGGATTCCGCCTGGAATGAGGCTGCGCTCGTGGATGCCTTTCAGGATGGCTTGTCAGAGGAGATGTTGGATGAGCTGGCCCGCGTGGACATTCCCTCAGACCTGAATGGGCTGATCCATCTTTGTCTGCGGGTCGATGCCCGGCTGCAGCAGCGTAAGAGTCGCCGTGCCACCCCACAGACCCCTGCCGCCCCTGTTGTGCGTGAGCCCCCAGTCCAGAGGGAGGAGCCAATGGAGCTGGGTGCCGCCAGGTCCCGTCTATCGGTGACGGAAATGGACAGACGACGATCGGAGGGGTTGTGTTTTTACTGTGGGGACCCTGGACATTTGGCTGCTTCTTGCCCGAAGAAGCGTCAGCGGGCGTCAGTGACCAAGCCTGCCCCGAGAAAGTCCCCTGCTTTGCTATCGGGAAACGGCCCGAGCCCGATCTAGACGGTGTGAAAGATCGGGCGACCCACAACGATCACGCCGAGCGACGCCGTTCCGACGGTGCCTGTGAACCTCCACGGCATTTGATTTTGGAGGCACGACTGATCCTTCCTGGCAAGCCAGAGGGGATTCCGGTCCATGCCTTAATTGACTCTGGGGCTACCACTAACTTTATGGATTCGGCCTTTGTGGCCAAATGGGCTGTTCCCCAGTGTCCGGTGGATCCGCCCATGCTTGTGGAGACCATCGATGGTCGAGTGCTCCTGTCCGGGCCTATCACGGCCGCCACGCAACCCGTGTGTATGGCCATCAGTACCCATGTGGAGGCCATTCAGTTTTACGTCACTTCGGATCTGCACTTCCCCGTGGTCTTGGGACTGGCGTGGCTCCGGGCGCATGATCCACAGATCTATTGGTCTCAGAACTTGGTCACCTTCCCAAGTTTGCAGTGCGTGGACCACACCCGCCATATCTGTGCCGGCCAGGTGGAGGGTTCCTCAGGGGTTTCCTTGCCTCCTGTACTGTCCGACTTTGCTGACGTGTTCAGCGAGTCAGAGGCGGACCAATTACCCCCGCACAGGCCCTACGACTGCTCCGTTGACCTAGTCCCTGATGCGCCTCTCCCAGTGGGGCGTTTGTACTCCATGTCGGAGCCCGAGTTGGCTGCATTGCGGGACTTCCTGACAAAGAACTTGGCTCGTGGATTCATCCGGCCCTCGTCCTCGCCAGTGTCTGCGCCCGTGCTCTTCGTCAAAAAGAAGTCGGGCGAGTTACGGCTTTGCTGTGACTACCGGAAACTCAATGCCATCACGGTGCATAACCGCTACCCGCTGCCCCTCATCCCCGAGCTCTTGGACCGACTCCGGGAGGCTAAGATCTTCACGAAACTGGACCTGCGTGGAGCTTACAACCTCGTCAGGGTTCGGCCGGGTGATGAGTGGAAGACGGCGTTTGGTACTCGCTATGGACATTTCGAGTACACGGTGATGCCGTTTGGCCTGACCAACGCCCCCGCTGTGTTTCAGCATTTTATGAACGACATCTTTCGGGATCTGTTGGACCAGTTTGTTGTGATTTACCTGGACGACATCCTGATTTACTCCCCGTCGCGTGAAGTGCATCATCAGCATCTCCGTCAGGTCCTGCAGCGCCTCCGGAAACATCGGCTGTTTGCCAAGTTGGAGAAGTGCCAGTTCTACCAGGTGACCATTGATTTCTTGGGCCACCGCATTTCTCCTGAGGGCATCGCCATGGATCCAAGTAAAGTTGAGTCGTTGCAGAGTTGGCAACCCCCGCGTCGCGTGAAGGATGTTCAGCGACTTCTTGGATTTGCCAACTACTATCGGACATTCATCC
>NW_027673378.1:0-27027 GCF_964194415.1 Vipera berus
AACTCTGTCAAATATTGCAAAGATAAGTATATAAGATGCTGGGACCAAAAATAGGAAATAGAAGTCTTTTGGATGTTTTCAATGGGCAATGTAATCTTAAATTAGATGGCTTTTTATTTCAAATTAAAACTTAATTTACAGAACTTTTTGCAATCACGTTCTGCTGTTTTATTTTTTCCCCAAAAAACACAAGTTCAGAATATTAGCCATGAATCTGGGAATTAATACCCTAATTTTAAATACAGTATGGAAATACAAGATGCATATTAGCTTAAAAAACTGTGAATCTTGGATCATACTGTACATCAAAAAAGTTCTGTCCAATGTAATATTTATTACTGAACAAGCCCCATTGTGAATGAAAACATAATTAGGTCAAATGTTAAGAAAAATCAAGATTTTATCCGTTGGCCCAAAAATAGAAAAGAATGTGATACTTACAAAAGCAACCAAAGTAAATGTGTAATCTTAAATAGAGTTTGAATTGAATAAAGAAAAATAGAGTAGGAATTGCTAAAGAGCAGGTCGTATACTTTATTACATTTGAAACTCAATGTTTCTATACTTTCAGTTTGGCTATTTCCTTTCTCAAACAGATATAACTAAGGTTAAAAAGCAACTTTTTCTATATCAATTTACCATGTGTGTGAAGTTTTTTTCCAATTTAATAATAGCATTGTTTGGGTTTGCTGTTTAGGGACAGAAAAACAAATCTTCAAACAGGGTTTAATGAGGGTTACAAAATATAATTACAAGTACATAAAATTATGTGTTCTAGAAACATCTAAAACAAATTTATGGGATAAAGATGCTAATAGGTTGTATTTGTATCAAAGCAATGCTGCTAATAAGTACAATAGAAAGAAAACAGATGTTTGAATAACAATTCTTTTAATATAGGGGAAGCTTACATATGTTTGTGCTTTTCTATTGGTATGTCATTGAAAATTCCCGTGCCAGATTCCAATAAAGAGCACCATGCACAAAGCCAACTACTAATTTTGCAACAGGTAGCACTTATACATAATCCCTTATGTATCTTAAAACTTAGCAATCATCTTGTTATATAATTTGTTTTGAAGGGGGTTGTGACTTAGGTCGAGGAAGATTTATTTTTTTCAGTTTGCAAAAGATAGAAGCTTGATTATAATGGGTTAGGTTGCCTTAATGGCAGTCATTCTTTTTGTGTACATCCATCGTGATTTAGAATGCATGACTTGGAGTATCAGGAATTGCAATCCAAAATGTTTGGAGAGTGCCAAATAATCTCTTGGTAGGACAGCAAAATTTCTGTCTCACCATGTTTATGATTTATCACAGCTCCTTAGAGAATTACTTTATGTATTACTGACTTTCTACCCCAGTCTAACAATATTTATGCAGAAGTGAGTTCATGAAGAAAATTCCCATCAGGTGTGCCTGGGATAATGTTACTCAGTTGTTTCTTATCATCTCTATATGGCCAACCAAATACAGTTAAGGGATATGGGAATGTACTCAATTTATTAGAGTTCCCAATTCATTACAATTATTCATTCAGTACAAAAACACTTTATTATCACCATGACTGGCTTCTCATCATATTATATTAGGAATAATGGCATGGTTTCCAAAATCTGTGAAATTAATGTTCTCTCCAGATGAGCTGGATTACCACAGATTGATGAAGGTGGGAAGTGTAGTACTGTTCAACCATCTAAAGTATGCCTTATGAATGTTCTTTCATTATCCCCTGGCACTTGGTCTTACCTGTTCAAACATGAGTTATCCTAGATTACTTCTCAAAGCAAGAGCAAGAGCAGTTAACAGTGCTGTGTGTTAGCTTTAAACAATGCTGTTGTGGTAAATTGTTAACTTTGCCTATTGTAAGCAACTGTTGATAGAATCTGGAGACAAAAAAAATAGTCATTGATATGATCAGTTATTAGCACTGTGCTTCCCAAAGGCAATACTACCTAAATTTGACACATAGAGGCTGTCTGGAATTAGATTTAATGCTTTAATAATTATCTGTGCAGAGTGCCTTAAGTGAAGATTATTCTTTGAGCCTATAGGTCAAGAAAATACTTAAAATATTTGAGTACTGATCATTCTACTTTAATATAGCCATATTTTAAGCAAACATATTTGAACCAAACTAGTTATATCTTTGTTCCTATTCTTGAAGCTCATTGCAGCAGTTAACAATTCAAAAAAAAATATCTCCAGAGCTCTTGTGAATCCTTGTACTTGCAATTATGAGAACAGTATCAAGTCATTGTTTATTACAGCCATAATACCAGGTACAGAATAAGAATAGTATTTTTTTCATAACATTGCATGAGTAAAACACCACACAAAAATACCCTCTCTTGGTGTAATAAAAATGTTGCCCTTTTCTGTAAAGAGAGTAGATTGATGGATTAGGTATGCTACTAAAAATGTAGGCAAGTACACTCTCTGCTCACTAATAAATATTTAATGCTGGATATCTGTACTTTGAATTTATACATATGACTACTTTGTCTATAGTTCTGAAATTTTTAGGTTATATAATATTTTTGGTGATAAGAGCCTTTAGTTGTAATTTGGTTGGCCAATTAACATTACAAAAATAATAAAAACAACAATCGCAATATAAACAAATGAGGGAGCAATATATAATCTGCAAACATTTTAAGATACAAGCACTTTCCTCAGTGATGTATTTTCTGATTATCTGAAGTGGGGTAGGAGGCAATGCACTTCTATCCTGCCCTCTTTTCAAGCAGCCAGGCATTATTATTGTAGATTAGACATAATCACTTCCCTAAAGCTACTGAGTAAATCTTTATGGCTCACTGAGTATTTAAGATCATGTTTCTCTTCCAAAGTGAATGCTTCAGTTGCTATAAAACTTATCTTACCATGTAAGTCTGTTAGAAAAGGATATCATAGTAGTATTAGAAATAGCTAGAAGTACAAGAAATGTCTATAGAAAAAGTAAATAACGATATCAAAGGTAGTATAGTTGTGGTGCTTAATCTATACAGGTTAGACATTTAGCTTGTATGGAATATGGAATCAGCATGAGAAAATAAAAATTTTTTGCTGAGTATGAGTAAACATTAACTACTCCAAACTTTTGCTTTCTAGAATTAATCTTTCTAAGGTGATTAATGTAGGAATAAAAGTGAGGAAGAAACTATGCATGCTCTACAACAAAGACAGAATATAAGTATAATAATTTAGTATTAGTTAATGAGCTCGCTTAACCTCTCAGTGTTAGTATTAGCTTTGTATGATGAGATTATTACTTATGTATTTTTGTTTATCCCAGCTCTATTGATAATCAATTTTGTTGGATGATCTGAAGTTCTATTATCATATGAGATAAAAAGGGTCATGTTTGTATGCATTTTCTGTAAACCATATAATTCTTTAAATCTCTTATCACGCTCTCCTTCCTGAATAATATTTTTCCTAATCCCAGCAAATGCCAGCCTACAGCCTAATTTACCCAACCTAGTGCGCTCTGAGTATTTTCAGGTACCCTCTATCATATCCTCTGATGTCTGAGCTATAAGCTGTACTTTTTTTGACTCTACTACATAATATTTTAAATAGAGTAACCAGAACTGAACAAATAGTTGGCTCAAATATAGCTAAAGGATATACTGGCTTTTCAAAGTAGGTTACCAGATTTTGCCCTAATTAGCTCACATAGTAATAATTATGTTGAATATTCAAATTACTTTGTGTATATTATCTTGGCTACTGAGAAGAATTTGTTGATTTACAAAATTGGTTGCATGGGGGACGTAATCAACACAGACTTATCAGAATGCTACCTGACATCATGTTTATCCCCCTCTCCTGTATGATATTCTCTATTTTTCCTGCTTAATTTTATCCTTTTTTCTGAGCAAATGGCCACGTTTCTAAATGAAGTTCTAGGCTTCAGTTGCCTATGATTTCATTTTCTGAGAAAGCTAATGTGATACAAAACTTTTCTGGGAATAAAATTAATGATGGAGGCCAGAACTTAGATTTGCAGCCTTTCTTCTTTTCAATTTTTAAAGGGTTTTTTTTTTCAATGTGAAAAAAAAGGTTGGGGTAGATGCCACTGAGAATGGCATCTAAAAGTGTATCAGCACCACAGACTGCCTCACTGAGCATCCCGGAATTAGATTACTTAGTGAATTTGTAACAGAGGTAAATGAGCTTTTTAGTTTTTAGTACTATGTTAAAACTCACCAACACTTCTTGTGTCCTGTGTATTGCATCTCATTATAAAGGAACTAATCTATCCCTGAAGACTTGACTCTCACGAGGTAGCAGGACCTGGCTGACCTTGTCTGAGGCACCACGGGTTCCTACTTAGATGGGGGACTAATCAGGGAGTAACAAAGTTGTGGGCCAGCCTGGAAAAGCAAGAAACATCTTGAAGTGGACCATGGCAAGCCATTTTCATTGTTTTACAAAGGAAAATGCATGACTGTGTCCTTGAAAGTTACTTTGGGATTGAGCTCAATTTGAAAAAAGTCTATTTGTAATGATGTTTTAAGGAAAATGTAATTGAGATTACTCTGAATGGTGTTCAGTAGTGTGCAGTGTATTTGTGGACTGCATGCTTCAAGTTGCTGCATGATTTTTTTTCCCCCTGAGATGACTTTGTAAATAAACAATGACCGTGTTGAAGAACTTACTTCCTTATTCCTGTTCAGAAAGTAAATAGAATAAGCAGAGTTATTTACACTTGCCACAATTTACCCTGCACCTTCAATTCTTTTTTTCTTTTTGTTTTAACTACTAGGTTTTCTTACATGGTTCATCAAAAAAAAACACCCCACTTGATTTAATAAAGAAATTAAACTAAATTGATGTGGTTGCAGATTTGTTTCCTTGATGTCAAATGGAAAATTGATGATGGCTGTATAAGAGTAAAACCAATACTATGGACTCAAAATACCGTCTATCTTGTCACTAGCTTATATTTCAAAGTAGAAAAACTGCACATTTTTATAGCGGCAGTGAAGAGTCTGTTCTTATAGATGTAGTTAAATATTGTATGTCTGCTTCCCCCCCCCTTTTTTTGCAGCATTCAGGGAAAGGACTTATCTTCATTTATTTAATTCCATCTCATGTTGCTGTGCATGAATGAATAAAGTTGTAGAGGGTGTTTATTTTAACAACCTTTTTTAAAAATATGTTTTATTGATTTTTTACAATAACAATATTTAGTACTTGGTAAACAATGTGTTGTCTGGGTTGATATACTTAACAATCAATGTTAATTTCTATGATTTCATAATCAATATACTAACTAGAAATACTTTCCTTGATCCTCTCTTCTTCCAATAATATTCTCCTTTCACCGACATTGAGCAAATATAGTTCTTAGTATTTTCAATACATATAAAATTGAATATAAAGATTTTTCTAATATTTATGCGAATAACAATAGTATCAATATGTAATGTCTTTTCTAATCAGCTTATTTTACAATTGCATTTGCAAAAAAATCATTTTATGTAAATCACTATAGGTCCTGTTTTCAGAATTCTTATTTAAGCTTAATTTTCCCTCAGTAATCAAAACATTTCTTGTCAATTATAATTTTCTCAAAATTGGTTATATTTAAATATCCCAAACATTTCATACATTTAAATCATCCCAGTATTTTACATTTCCCGTACCATAAAAAATACTATTTGTAAATCACAAGCATTTTAACCACCTGACTATGTCTCTATGATCATAAGAAACCACTTCAAATTTTATTGGTAATAATCACTCACCTTTACATCTAAATTTTTGCAAGCTAGATGGCAAAAGCAATATGCTTAGTGATGCAGCCAAATTCTTCTAATATGAGGCATGATACACCTCTTTAAAACTTGGCTTTAACATTATTTTGTCTGGCCAGAGAATGGGTATGCTGACAAATACACATTCAATCCTATTTCTGGAATAAAAGCTTTTAGAGATGAAAATTTTTAGTCTATTATGTGGTAACTAAACCATACCAAGTATTGATTATATTATGTCTAGATAGACACTGGAGTATCATCACTGGTTTGGATATTTTGTTATTTTTAACCTTCCTCTCTTGGAAACTAAGGGAATGTGTATGGATTTCCACCTCATATTTATTGTTTAAAACAATTTTATTAAAACATTTAAAAATAACGACAAAAAACAATGCAAACTAGTATAAGGAAGAAAACAAAAAAAGAAAGAAATCAAAAGAAAGCTAAAAGTGCAAGAAAGAAAACAGACACAAAAAAATAAAGAAAAAAGATACAAAGAAGTATCTTCCAATCTTTTTAGCAACTATAAGTACAATTATAAATACCTCTTTCTCTAAAGTTACATCATGACACTCTTCTTCCTATAATCTATTCTGTCTAATCGTTAAAACCATAAACCACAAAAAGTCCGCAAGGGGCTTCCAATCAGCAATAAATGTAGGTGTTGTGATATTTTTGAACAAAGAAGTCAATTTGGCCATCTCACCAAGTTTTATCATTTTCACCAAGCGTTCCTCCTTATAGGTACTGCTGAATCTTTTCAGCTCATATTCAGAATAATTATTTGGAATAAGTTAAGCCTTCCAAAAACTGCTCACAGGTCAGATAGCTTTCTTGATGTTAACACCTGTTTGTTTCCTATTTTGGTATTATTATGAATGCAAAGACATTTTGATATTGGAGACACAGATCTAGTTTCATTCCAGTTTGGAAGTGTCATAAAAGATTCCTGAATAGGCCACATGAACTATATAGATTCTAATTTGCCTTTTCTTAGAAAAATCGCTTCTGATGTGGAAAAGCTAGAAAATTTCCACATAAACAAGATTAAAGGAAGTTTCTCAGATCCAATGAAATTCAGGGTGAAAACTGAAGATAACACTGAAAATGCTTAATTGTAATTTTCTCAGAAATTGCTTTTTGCCTACAGTTTGCAGCAGCCTGACATTGACTCAGTTCAAAAGTCAAAGTACCTCTGGCCCCCTCTTTAATATTCTTTCAGCCATGTGGAAAGATAAACTGGTTGGATGGTTTTAAAATGGGAAATGAAGCTCAGTGGGGACAGATGAAATAGATTAGACCACAGAATAGGAACATAGGATCCTTGCTAATCAGGCTAAGTGGACTGCATAATCCTGATTGTGTGGGCTGAAATGTACTGTTGATATTCCTAGATTCTTAGCAAATGTTGTCATTAACTGAGGCAAATGTTGCGGTATTTTCCATTGCACCCTAACAGCACTCTCTGTCTACTTGGTCATAGAGGAAGAAGTGTGCATGTTTGTTTCTGGTCTAGGCTGTAGCTGGATCAAGCTCTTCTTGGAAATTCTTTGTATGAACCATCTCACTGTTTACATAACATTAATGCTGGGCGCCACCCAAAGACGCTGGATTTTTCTTCCTTTATTTTCCTGTTGCCCTTTGTGGAAGAATGCACGCATTATGAAATTATTTTCTTCAAAAGAAAACTAATTTAATATCAGGATAAAACTCTAGAACTCAGCTCTACATATTACAAAAATCTAAGTAGATTTATATTACCTCTAATATCTTTTGAATATGATGTAGCAGAGTAAGATACTCAGTCAGAAATAGAAGCTGAGATCTACCATACAGTTCTTTTGAAGACTGAAGGGATTGTTATACTTTTCCTCTTGATCTATTTTAGTTGGCTTTGTATCAGTAAAATGAGAAACGGACTTCTGTACAGTGCAGCTAAGTTTGGCTAGGACTACCCTACCCCAAAGGAAATTTTGCTGGACACCATCCTTTTCAAGTAGGTGTCTTCCATAGGTGTGTTACAACAGCACACCAAACATTTCGAATCCATCTCCTTGAGGGAAGGGTATTCCAGACTTCCTTAACTGTTTTTATAGGAAATTGAAATTTATTAACACAGTTTAAGATTATCAAAGTTTCGACACAGTTGAAGACAAGTGTTTCACCTTTTTCCTGTGATTATGGTTGTTTTATCTCGTGTGAACAAACGTCCCCACAATTGATTTGAATATATAGCCAAATGGATTGCTACAATTAATCTACACTGGTCAGAAAACTGGGTAAGAAAATTCATACCATTCAGATCTTTTGATGTTGGGTTCCTAATTGGAAAAGTCACCAAATGATATTTGGATAATGTGTGGGAATATCCCTCTCCAGGATTAATTAGGACTAACAATTATTTGAACCTCTCCGAGGCTCCACCTAACTAAAGCTTAGCATATTGGAGACACCCATGTGATTAAACATTAAAAATTAATTAAATATTATAGCTGTTAACAACAATTAAACAATGCATTTGGCAGCAGAAAACTATTGTGTAAATGTTAAAAGTACCCAACACACAAAACAATCAATTCTCCAATTAGACATGGTGCTAAAAGCTTACACAGTCATTTCACAGTTTTGAAACCATGGGAAACTCAAAGCAGTAATAGAAATACTTATTGCTGGCAAATGGTTATTTCTTCTCCTGCACACCTAAATGCATGCGTACACACACACACACACACACACACACACACACACACACACCATTTTATGCTTTAGGAATGTAAAGTGTAAACAAATATAAACAGGCTCTAAATAGAAAACACAATCCACTAAAATCACTAGCATTGCATCACTATGCATATTTATTTATTTGTTTCGATTTATATACTGCCCTTTTCCTGAAGGACTCAGGGCGGTTTACAGGCAGGGCAAATTAAAACAGTGCAATGAACAAATTAAAATAAAATTACTTGGATGACTTGTCAATACTAGAGCAGAAGCATGCAAGTTAAGATTGAAGCACCATTTAAAGTACTAATGGGGTTGCAAAAAATTTAGAAAAAATAAAAATCTCCAAACTTTCCCCTCCTGGTCATTGTCATATTTCAAAAGCCCGTATCCAGGGACATGAGCAAGTTGCAATGCCTGAACTCATAGGGGCTGAGAAACCTTATCATTGGCATTAGCCCCTGAGACCCAGCATAGATAGATAATCTTCACATACCTGTTTTAAATCAAACCTGGTTCTGGGACTTCACTGACACAATCAAAAATTAAAAGTATAATAAACAACTCTGTTCATATAACATTACCTAGATTTCCATATGCTCCTGTAAACTGATATCAGAATAATCTTACATAAATGTTAGTAATTTAGCTGACTTTGTGATTAGTTGAAGCCCATATAATCTGATTATCTGCACTATCCTTAGATTGGCTGGATAAATATAATTCTGGTACACAACTAAAATAAACTTCTCACGGTATTGCTAGTACCAGCATAAGCAATCATGGATGACAGAAAAAATAGATGTAGTCTTGTATAGACCTTAGATGATCCATCTGTTCTGGCTATTGCTATGTTAGCAAAGGTATTCAAAAAAGTGCTCTTAATTTAAAATTAAATCTCTAAAATAAAAAAGAAAAGTTATAGTAGATACCTCAGTAGATACAATTATACTAGCATTCATTGCCCTGATATTTATAGTTGATAAAACACATTTGAACAAATGTAGACCGTGAATTAATTACAAATAGGATCAATCATATTTTATATATGTGCTTGTAAATGCAGTATCTGATTGGTTTTGGTTCTGTTTGGTGCAATATTTATTTTGAGTAATAAACATGTGAGTGAGCGTTCCTACTACTAGTTTAGCCATCTATCCTTGAGCTAAAAAAAAGGTAAATTCCCCCACACTCTAATAAGACACAAATGAGGTGTCAAAATTAACTGTCTGGTACTCTAGGCATTCACTTCCTAAGAAATTAAACATGAACTTTATTTATTTGAATCAAATAATCAAACATGAGCCATTATTTTTTTACCCAATAACGCACTGTCTGGCTAGTATTAGGGGAGCTACTTCCTTTGAACTTCTGCCCCTTTCTGACGTGTCTAAGCACCTGGATTTATCTACAAAACTTATGTTCCCCTAATTTGCAAAATGGCACAAATGGGAGTATCTGCAGTTTTCTGAGATTCATTTTTATGGTGTAAAAGGAAGAGAAAATTAGTTGCCCAATACCACAGGTATTGCATAAGCCTGTTTGGAGGTGCATTTATGTGGAACAAGTGCTGACTGTGCCTTCCTGCTTTGTGCTCGACAAGCCTGAACTGGAAGGACGAAAAGAACAAGAAGTTCCTGTTCCACCTTTCCCAGATACTGCTTCGGGAATTGGTTCCCCCATGGGAAACTTGACATCTTTCAGTGCAGCACCAGGGAATCGAGCAGAAGGTGACTTGATATTTTCAGCCGCTACACCAGTGTTTCTCAACCTTGGCAACATTAAGCTGTGTGGACTTCAACATCCAGAGCATTCCCAATGCTGGCTGGGGAATTCTACGAGTTCATGTCCATACAGTTTAAATTTGTGAAACACTGAGAAACACCGATGTAGTGGCTGGAAATATCAACAAGTCACCTTCATCTACACAGATGAAGCATTTCAAGTTTGCATTTACAGCTGTGTCTTTCAGGCATGCTGTTTGAGTCCCCCCCCCCTTTAAATATAACCGTTGGTTGCAACTAGTAGAAGAGAAGTGTTTAGTGACCATATGAGAGTGCCTTCATATATTCCAACCATCCCTGCTTAAAATTATTTGTAACCCTGTGCTGGGATCAAAGGTCAAAAAGTTTAGGATTTCGTGGGAACATGCGCTTGTTTGGACTTGGTTGAGAAGCTTAGGTTACCTGCTTGACAGGTAGCAATTAGAGAGTAATAGCTTGCCAAGCTGGAATGTTGTAGCTGAGGCCCATTGCTGAGGATCTGGTTTACCTGTTCAACAGGTGTGGGCTGTAGGGCTAAGATAAGTATGTGCTCGCACAGCATTCCAAAGAATCAATTTTCCCTTTAAAAGACATTGTCATGACTGCAGGGCATAAAAGGGCTGGGTTGAGCCCCTCTGGAAGGTAGTTGGCTGTTTGCACAGCAAAGAAACAAAATAAATAGTGGCAGAGGAGATAAGGAAAGGAGACGGAGGGAAGAACAAGGCTCTTGATTCTTTCCCCTTTCTGCTTTCCTACTGGTTTGGTAAGAAGTACAACTGTTTGGTTAGTAAATGAATGGAACGAATAGTTGTGTCTTGGAGCATTTTAATGTACTGTACAATACAAGCCTTCCCCAGATGAATGCTCTCCAAATGTATTTGGCTGCAATATCCATCATCTACAGTAGACATGGGGACAGTGGGAGTTGTAGCCCAGTATATTCGGAAGACACCAGTTAGTGACAGTTATAATGTGCTCCAGATTTCTTTGACACTTTTCTTTTTATCTTCTCTCATGGATCTGTGATCATCATTCCAAATGGGTGCTGTATATTTTTGACATGTAGATGTATTTATAAACCTTAAGAAAATGTTTCTAATTCAGCATTTTAAAGAAAATATTTGCTTGAAAGGTCCATTCTGTAATCAGTTTATGAAAACTGAAAAATCATCCAGAGACATTAGAGCAGATAGTTCCTTTTTCATTTCACTTTTACAATATTCCTATAAAGTATGTTGTTATATCATACACCTAGTCCAGTGTTTTTCAAATTTGACAATCTTAAGATATGTGGACTTCAACTCCCGAATTCCCCAGCCAATCCAAATACCTTCTAAATTGTCAAATTTGAAAAACACTGATCTAGTCCATAGTGAGAGCAATCTCTGCATGGAGATTTAACCCAAGTGTCTAATCTAGCCTTTTAGCCCCTATATCAGATTACTCTCTATAGTGATATTTGAAAGATCTTGTCAGTATTTAATATGTTACATATTTCTTTGCTATGATTTTCTCAAATTTAAATATTAAAAGAAACAAACATGGTATCTGAAATCTGAATGCAGATGTTGCAGTTGGGACCAGATTTTTATTAATTATTGAATCAATATAGTAATATTTATTGCAGACTTTTGAACTAGTACAGCGAGATCCAAGTTCAACTTCAACTATGGAAGTGACTTGGGGTCATAAAATTATTTAGTGCCCAGAATTGTTGTCATGGGAAAAAATAGAGGAGGAAGCCTGCTATGTATGCTACCTTAAGATCTTGGGGAAAGATTGGATTTAGTTCAATTTTTAAAGATTTAATTTAAAGATTTAATTTAGCACAATTAAAATAAATACATTTTAATCATGCACAAAGATAGATCTGGGATGTACCTTGAGATACTAGCTGAAATAGAGGAAAAAGCACCATATTATACTAAGCTGCATTGTAGTTTACTTGTTTTTGTATGTTGTGTAAAACTAACCATTGTGGTTTAAAAGGAGGATTCATAGCTTAGCCTGATGGGCTCAAACAGCCAATTATAGCTTAGTCAACAAATTGTGGTCAACAAACCCAAGGCTTTGTGTAACACACTGACAGGTCAACAGATAGAAACAAGCTGAACAAATGAATCTTGGTCTTCTTCTACAGTATAGAGATGTCCTCATCTTGCCTTCTGGAGAACTTTTTCCTGAACTGATTAGTTAACTATTGAGTTGGTTCAAGCAATCCTGTCTGCATGGAAGAGCCCTTGTTCCTTATGCATTCTTAGCATATGTTTCTAATAGTTCAGATATTCCTGAACACCTTCTCATTTTGCACAAGGATGCCTTTATCTTACCTTGTTGGTTTACCTGTTATTCTTATAGATTACTGCAGTCCAAATAAATATCCCATGTTCCTTGGAAAATTTTGGAGTGATGGAAACATAGTCTTAAAAGGCATCCAATTTTAAAAAGCCTAGGGAGATTCTATTCCCACCTCCAGGTTTCCTTAATAATAATAATTACACCTGCAAGCCATTGACAAATGGGAGATTTCATTGAATAAACAGCATACATGACCACTTGGAATGAAGCTCCCAGGAATTCAATGCAGGGAAACTTCCAGTTATATATGTGTAAAATTGCAGCCTAACTCCGGGCCTGGATTCAACTATTTTGAAATGAAGATACATCCTGTAGTTTTTAAAGTATGTTTTAGAAGTGAAATGAACCACTGATGCATTTAATATGGCCTCTCCAGATCCACTTGAAACTTGGCTTCACATTTTAATTGCATTAGAAAAAACTATCAGAGCAATTATTTGCTTTGCATTGCTAGAGTGCCTGGAAAAGAGAGAAAGCTTTAATATACAGTATCTTCTAAAATGTTTTCTGATGCTGCATTATATACAAATTATTGGGGTTCAGTTTAAAAATGTACACATGTTCACTTATGTACAAAAATCATATATATATATATATATATATATATATATATATATATATATATATATATATATATATATATATATATATATATATATATATACAGGTCCTCAATTTACGACCACAACTGGGGCAGTTGATAAACAATGTGAGTTTTGTAATCTTCTACTTTTTATGGAATGTTTTAAATTCTTTTAAAAATGTTCCATCAATGTGAAATCAGTAAAAACATACATATAGTTTTCATGTAACCATCACAGTTGGCACCAACTCAGTCATTAAGCAAAGTAGCCACTTTCACTAATTGAAACCCTAACTTTGCCTATGATCTTACTTTCTTTTACAGATCTGTGAAGATCATACATGTGAGGACTGGTCATAAAAGTTATTTTTTCATCACTATTGTTACCTGTGGTTTAAATGTTTCAGCTAAGGAAAGCAGTGTAGGACACAAGTACTGTATATCTGCTCTCAACAATGATATTGGAGGAATTTGCTTCAAATTCAACAGATTTGCTTAGACAGACTGAAGCATCAGGCCAAGTTAATTAGACCTGCATGACATCTCAGTCATAGCATGATTAGACAGAGTATCTTAATCACAATTTTTATCCATGTTTGCATGGCATTAGAGGTCATCCGAACTCAGACAGAGAGGGATTATCTCTTCTATTTAACCTCTAGACATGGCTGGCGGTAAAAGTAAGATGAAGGTTGTGATTCTTTCATTTTTCATCCCCCATAAAATTCTCCTTCCCATTGAACAAGATTCCTGATGGTGAAATAAGAATATGGGATGGAGGAAAACGCAGCCTTCTCCCATTCTTCACCGTGGCCCTGATCCAGATCGGCATGCACCCATCAGTATGTCCAAGGTTATATTTGGCCTCTCCTGTTGGAGAATTGTATATTTATGAGACAAATTCCTTAGACACAGAGATCCTAATCTGTCTTACCTCATCTCCACTGCCACTTTGTGAGAAGGTGAAAGATGTAGCTTACCACAAGGGTTTTTAGGTACTCCAAATACTGTTTATGCATTATTTAAATCCCCTCTTCTATAGCCTGAGCAATATAAAGCAGGCAAGCCTCAAATAATCTGATAAAATGTCTCTGTTACAAAGGAAATTATGTGCTTGATTTTCCTTCTTGTTTTCCAGAAATCAAACCATTTTCACCACGGCGCTCCTGTAATCGAAATGATTTCAAGTGGGTTTTAATTCCAGCACTTCAGGAAATACAAAGAGCCCCCTGCCGTTTCTCAAAAAAAGCGAAAGACATGAGTCAAACTGTTTCCTATCAGCATTTTCTGCAGCTGCAGTTTAAGGACCTAGTATTCATTTCAGAAACCTACTGCATCTACTCTTGGGGGATGAAACTCAGCTAATGTGAAGGGAAGGAAGAATTTTAAGCACAGACTTGAATTTGGTCAAAGTTGCAGAAAAGCTCTGTTTAGAACAGTGTTTCTCAATCTTAGGAAATTTAAGATATGCGGACTTCAACCCACCCATCCCCCCCCGAATTCCCTCACTAGTATGGCTGGCTGAGGAATTCTGGGAGTTGAAGTCCACATATCCTAAAATTGCTACAGTTGAGAAACACTGCTTTAGAATCATGAGAAATAGAGTTCCGAACCTAATATTATCCGGCTCACAACAGGTAGAACTTAAAGGACCTGCTTCAAAGTTTGCACACTCTAAAAGTTGTCACAATCATCTGTGATCCTAAATTCAAACCTTGCACTTTGAGATGCCTGCCTTTTAATTGTGCCTACCAGGCCTCCTTATTTTGTCTTGTAATGGGTTTAATACAGACCGGTTGTCAGGTGCGAAGGATCAGGTCCACATATAAAGATCCAATTAAACTGATTTATTGCTAATAATGTCTACGCACAGAAATCTTCTCAACTAACGGGCTAGGTAAGAGTCAACAGAATTCAAGGGAGGTTGAACTTAGTTTACTTGTGGCTACATAAGGATTCTAGGCTGATTCCTCTTTTAATGACACCCTCAGGTTCTGCCATTCCTCCTCCTGTACTGGGATAGTGCATTTACTTACGAACATTTGAAAAAGTTTTGAATAAGTTAATATAATAAAATAAACATAATGAAATAAAATGGCAGTTTTCCTGCCCTACTTACACAGGCATAAAATTAGGCAGTGAATATGCAAGCTCACAACCATTGGTTCATTCCGTGAGTAGGGATGGTTAATGAGATATTTTTCTTTTAAATTACATTTATATCCCGCCCTTCTCCGAAGACTCAGGGCGGCTGTGAGATTCATTTAGCCTAGTTTAACATGATACATCAATTCTCAAGTGTAGCTTTGCCCATCTAGAAGATGCCTGAAAATAAAGCCAAAAACAAACAAAATCCAAAATTTGGGTTTATTTCAGGCAGATGGAGTTTTCACATATCATGATGCTAACCAAATGGATGGCTTGTTGGCTACATATTCATATGGCAGGAGCCTGTGACTGATTCACCACCAAGACTAGGTAAGTGCAGTGGTTCATTGGGATTGGCCTGAGATATACAAGTCCCTCCAAATATTGTTGCAGTTGTTATACTTTTTTTTTTAAAAAAAGCCTCTCACAAAATAGATGCACTTCTGTAAGCAAAAATCCAAACAGCTGCATCCACCATCTTTATTTCCCAGAGGATGAGAAATCTGTGAGAATAAAATAGAAGGAAAGAAAGAGATCTTACCCACTAAGAAGAGATCTGAGACTTAAAGGGAAAATGAAGATCCAGAAGTCCAGCATTATTTTATGAATAGGAGGAGCAAACAGGTCAACGCTGAGAAAAGCGAGTGGTGATTATCCTTCCAAGAAAGCAGCTTTCTCAGTGCCCACTCCACCATGACTGCACCATGGAACAAGGTTAACCTGTGAATGTGATGATCTGTCTTATTTGTCTGAATGTGAAGATCTTGCCTCTATTGGTTGTATGTTCTTTTAATTCTCCATGCTTCTTAAAGTAGTATCATCAGTAGAAAATGTTAGTGGTGGCTGGTTCACAGTTTCTTATTAGTGTTATTTTTGATTGGGACCTATACCTATAGGGTGTGTTTGGATCAGTGTTGACTCCTGGTGATTGCCTGAAGGAATCCCTGCAATTTTCTTGGCAAGATTTCAGAAGTGATTGGCCATTGTGTCCTTCCTGGGGTTAAGAGAAAATGACTGGCCCAAGTCATCCAGCTGGCTTTGGGCTTAAGGCAGGATTAGAAATCATGGTCTTTCGGTTTCTAGCCTGGTGCCTTAACCACTGCATCAAACTGGCTCTTGTGTTCATAAATCTACCTGCTTATTAAGATTTACTTATCAAGCTTGGCTAGAGTTCTCTTTGCTAATGGAAGAGTGGTTTTGGTAAGGCTGCTTTCTCAGTGGCACATGAAAACTGTCCTGGTCCAAGAGGTTCTTCTGCTGATCTGTATTTGTGTTACATATTTTACTTGCCATTTAATTACCTTGAATATATACTGCTAAGTTTGTAAGCCAATGTGAAGCAATGTATAAATATTTCAAATAAAAATGTTCAAAACCTGCCTTTTGTTTACATTTTTTTAGCTATAGATTGTTTAGTTTGTCAGTTCTTTTATATATATTACCACTACTGATTTTTCTTACTTGCTATATGCATTTTAATGTATGCTTGTTTAGACACTTGTTATACAAATTAGAAATCCACCATGACTTCTTTAAGAAAATCTGTTAAGTTATATTAACTGGTGCTTTTAAAGATGTTAATTGACAGACATTCTACCATAGAGAAGGAATCTTTCAGCATGCTCTAACATGTAATCCACAATGACTAAAAGATACTCTAAGACAGGAACTTAACTTCACCCTGAAAAGCAATGCTAACACAGTAGAACAAGAGTGCAAAGAATGAGTCCAGTTGATGAAATCTGTGTTCATTTCCATTTCAAAGGATCTTTTTTTCATCTGGCTGTTTTTATTGTCTTAAAAGATACACTTATTCATCTCTTTCTTGGCCTGACTTATATTTAGCATCTTTGAGATGATAGAACTCTTTCAGATGATATAGACAGACAAGACAAGACCAGAAGACAACAATTGCTATAGGACAAATTCAGTTCAAATAGTTTCAAAAGGATATTAGAGAAATTTATGAAGGGTATCAGTTGCTTACACATAATCCTTAACTTATGACTGGTCGCTCAGCGACTATTTGAAGTTATAATGGACCCTGACAAAGGAACTGGGAACCTGTATTTGAAGTTCTAATGCTCACTTAACACCCTTGGTCAAAATGACTGCATTTTAGGCACTCAACAACCAGCCTGTATTTATAAAATACAAGCAAATGTAGTGAGATGCTCACTAAAATCTTTCTAAGGAGGACTCATAAAGGAGGGTATTCTCTTATTTGTACCCAGGGCTGCTATTGGTTTTATGGACTTCCCAGTGTTGTTAGCTTTCAGCTCCGATACACTATAACTAGCATGGTCAAGAGTCACAGGAATTACACTCCACTAACATTTCACATGTGGAAATTTAAAATCTGGTATACTGCTCTCCAGAGCATTTCGTTTAGCTCCTGGCCATAGAGTCTTCTTACAAATTTGTGATATCTTCTTCAGAAGATCTAAATTAATTTGCCTGCCCTATGTTGGGACATGGAAAGCTAATAATATGTTGTATAAAAATACTGCCCATTTCTTTTATGTTTGTGGCTTGACCTCTTTACAGGGTGTAATTTCTAGGGTTAAGTGATGGAGTAAAAGAAGAAAAAATCCCCACCTCATACTTGCTGATTTTACAAATCAGAGTCCCAAACTCTATCTAAATAATCTCATCCATTTATTTTAAACCTTTTCACTCCATTTTTCAGCCAGAAAGTCTCCCAGAACAGTTTACAGATTAGCAACAAAATAAGAGAGTCTGTAATTTTAGGATTACAGTCTAAAAGGCATGAAATAAAAGGAATACAGGACAGGAGGGAGGAGAAGGAACCAGTTCACGTACCCAATGTTTAAAGGTAAAGGTAAAGGTTCCCCCGCACATGCGTGCTAGTCGTTTCCGACTCTAGGGGCCGGTGCTCATCTCCGTTTCAAAGCCAAAGAGCCAGCGCTTGTCTGAGGACATCTCCGTGGTCATGTGGCCGGCATGACTAGACGCCAAAGGCGCACGGAATGCTGTTACCTTCCCACCGGAGTGGTCCCTATTTTTCTACTTGCATTTTTACGTGCTTTCGAACTGCTAGGTTGGCAGAAGCTGGGACGAGTAACAGGCGCTCACTCTGTTACGCGGCACTCGGGATTCGACCCGCCAAACTGCCGACCTTCCGATCGACAAGCTCAGCGTCCTAACCCACTGAGCCACCGCGTCCACTTTGAGCCACCGCGTCCACTTACCCAATGTTTACAGTTCTTCTAAAGAAGAAGAAAACATGGAACTCCTGAGCACTGCATCCTGTGGCTACCTGGTCTCACCTAACTCAGTATATCTTAGAGGTTTAAATTTAAAAATGGAAACCACCAGATTTCTATTTCTAGGTCCTACACAGATCCACAAACATACTTAGAAAATAAAAAAATGGTACGTGTCTTCAACCCTATGCTTGCATAGGAAATTGGTCGTTGCTTATTAAAACAAGTAGTAAATAGCATGTATGCATGCATGTTATAAATATTACAACCATACCTGCCTGCCTGGAAAGTTGAACCAAAAATAATGCAATGCATTGATTTGCAAGCTAAATGAGAGGCCTACTTTATCTGTTGTGATAAAGCAGAATACCAAGGAAGCTGTCAATTGTGTGAAGTCTATTAAGACCTAGAGATGAAATTGGATTTCCCAAGAAGTAAGCATTAAAAGGCAACTCCTCATTGCCTTCTACCGTTTCCTACAATTATGGTAGCAAAATACCGAGATACAGCACCATAGCTTGCAAAAGTGTAGGCAATCTTGTTTTCAGTAGGATTGATCTCTCAATGGAGATCTTTAGCATTGTCCTTTAAGTTTTGATTATCATATTGCCTAAGTCCTATGTATTTATTTATTTATTATTTATTTATTAATTGATTTTATATACCACCCTATTCTCGAAGAACTCAGGGCGGTTTACAGGGCGAATTAAACAATGCAAATAAATACAATTAAAATAGAATTAAATTAAGACTAGCCCACAATTAAAACAAATTAAAATTTAAAATTTAAAGTTAAATTAAAACCCCCTCAGTCCAGGCCAGAAAGATCAAATAACCAAGTTTTCAGGTCCCGGCGAAACGAGTGAAGGTCCGGGGCAGTCCGAAGTTCCACCGGCAGTTCATTCTATAGGGCAGTCCATCAATAACTCCTTTGAAACGTACATGTTCCAGAATTACAATTTTTCAAACACAGTCTTACCAGACCTTGCCAATTTCTATTCATTGCTCAAGTTCACTCTTTTTCAGAATGACAATTTTAGTAAACTAATACAGAGGAGATGATTAACATAACCTAACATAGTTAAATCGTAAGGTATGCATTTATTATTTTTAAACAAAAGGTGCTAGAACCTCAAAATAAACTAGAAATAAAAATAGAAAATGGAGACCTCATGAAACCATCTTGTTCCAAAGGAATGCAAGATGTGAGAATAATAGCTAGATGATGTACCTTGCTATGGGGGAGGCAGAGGAGAAGAAGTACCAGCCCTCCTCCTGGCAGATTTTAACAGAATTCTTTGAAATGGCACAAATAGTTCAAGAACAGTACAGTTGTGATTGAAAAATAGGTTTTAGGCAGCTTTTCAACAAAACCTCTAGAATGTAGCAGTCTCAAGTATTATTGTGCGTTAAAGAAGTGGTGTTCACCAAATTAGTTACTCATATATGTTATATCAGGTACTTTTCCAAAATGTATTCAATTTACTCTTTGTAAGGTGTGTCGGTATCACCATTTATACAAAAGATTCCAGGGTACTTTCTAAAATATGCCAAAAAATAATAAAACATACCAAACAGCACAAAATCAAACTTTTTATTTCACACCATAAACTTCTGATTTTTCCAGAATGGTTTGGGGAACCAATTATATAATCTCTTCAATTAGGGATATGGAGATTTTTATATATATAATAACGTCAAACCTATAAAGGACACTTCAAAAAATGGGCAGAACCAATCAAAAGAAATGGATCGAAACAAAGCTCAAATTTAATTTTGATGTAAACAATTAAAATTAAATCCGATAAGTAATGTTGCTTCTTACAAATTTAATGATTTTGACTTTTCAGCCTGTCTCATTAAAGTTAGTTTGGTGACAACTTTTGAAGAAACTCTGGTAATCACATTTTAAAAGTTAACGTATGTCATACTGAAACTTCCAGTGTTTCTCGACCTGGGCCATTTTAAGAGATGTGGACTTCAACTCATTCCCCAGTGAGGAATTCTGGGAGTTGAAATCCATCTCTCTTAAAAGTAGCCAAGGTTTAGAATCACTGCTATAGACCTATGTTCTATATCTCTACTCAGGTAAGTTCAACAAAAATAACTATTGCAAGGACAGGGAGGAGGATGAGCTTGTATTAAACTGACATTTTTGAATTTGTCCCAGGGCTGCTGGGACTTTTTATTGACTTTTTAAAGCTCAGCATCATAATAGGACCACTCTGAATCATTTCTGGCCTGCTAAACAGATTTAGGATGATCCTTGGATGTTTATAGGCATTTTTGTATGCATATGTACATTTATTGATTTTTAATATTTATACCAAAATAGTAAATTATACTGGTTCATAAAATAGTCAATGCAACCTTGCGTTATTCAGAAGCAAAACTCAGAAAAGAAGACAGTCAATAGCAAGCAATTTGTGTGTATTATGAAATTATAGTTAATTCATTTTATAATGTATAAAAATTAACTTTAAGAAATGCTCTTGAAATGTATTTTGGTTTACTTCTTGCTCCTCAACTTAATATATCAAAGTGTGGTCCTTTTAATCCCAACTAGCATCTTGGGCTTTTTATTGAAACCCTTTTGCCTCTCACAGCTCCTATAATGAAATCCACTGTTGTCACTGTTCAATATGAGTTAGTCTTCCTTTGATTTTGCAAATGAAGGTGCTGATTTCAATCTCAACTGTAATGTAAATAAAAGTTAAAAGTGAGGATGCCCAGCCTAAGATTAGGAGGCAGTGATGGTTATCTTCTACTTGCCTCTATTCTTATGCATCAAGAGGCAGAATAAAAGAACAGACTATTAAGTCTATGCCCTGGAGCAGATACCTTGTTGTGTAAAACAAAGATTAAAACAATTCTAATCTTTTAATAAATCTGAATACAAAGTGCCAGGATATGATATGTAAAAATGTAAATCCATTTAAAAAATCCATAAAAAGCATAAAAGGAGGAAAATACAGACAAAATCCATTCATCATTCATTCCTTTTTTACGGGATTATTTTCTTCCCAATTTATAAGTCTGGTTTCATTTTGTTTAGAAGTACTTATATGGTAATCCAATGTGTTTTCTTTCTTCAACTGAACACATTTTAAAAACCTAACTATAGGAGTAAGCAAAATGCAGGTAATAAGATACCCTCTAGATGATTTTGATTACAGTTCTCATGATTCTGGTCCATAGATCATCATGACTGGGCCTGTATTCTGAAACATCTGGAGGGCTGCCTCTGGTATACAGCTTCCCCATTTTAGTTACTTAAATCACCACCAGATGGATTCGTAGCTGGCTGACCAGCCCTACTCAGCATGTGGTCCTCAATGGAACTGCATCTACATGGAGGGAAGTATGTAGTGGGGTGCCCCAGGGCTCTGTTCTAGGCCCAGTGCTCTTCAACATCTGCATCAACAATTTGGATGAGGGGATAGATGGGGAACTCATCAAATTTGCAGATGACACCAAGCTGGCAGGAATAGCCAACACACCAGAAGATAGGCTTAAGATACAGGAGGATCTGGACAGACTTGAACACTGGGCACTATCTAACAAAATGAAATTCCATGGTGAAAAAATTAAGGTTCTGCATTTAGGCAAGAAAAAACAAATGTACAGGTATAGTAAAGGGGGTACCTTGCTCAATAGTAGCAACTGTGAGAGGGATCTCGGAGTCCTAGTGGACAATCACTTAGATATGAGCCAGCAGTGTGCTGCAGCTGCCAAAAAAGCCAACACAGTGCTAGGCTGCATTAACAGAGGGATAGAATCAAGATCATATGAAGTGTTAATACCACTTTACAATGCCTTGATAAGGCCACACTTGGAATACTGCATCCAGTTTTGGTCACCACGGTGTAAAAAAGATGTTGAGACTCTAGAAAAAGTACAGACAAGAGCAACAAAGATGATTAGAGAACTGTAGGCTAAAACATATAAGGAATAGTTGCTGGAATTGGGTATATCTAGTTTAGTGAAGAGAAGGACGAGGGGGGACATGATAGCAGTGTTCCAATATCTCAGGGGCTTCCACAAAGAAGAGGCAGTCAAGCTATTCTCCAAAGCACCTGAACGGATGAAAACTAATCAAGGAGAGAAGCAACTTAGAACTAAGGAGAAACTTCCTGACAGTCAGAACAATTAACCAGTGGGACCACCTGCCTCCAGAAGCGGTGAATGTTCCAACACTGGAAGTTTTTAAGACAACACTAGACAACCATTTGTCTGAAATGGTATAGGGTTTCTGGCCTGACCTCCTAGATGATCTCCAAAGGTCCCTTCCAACATTATTATTATTATTATTATTATTATTATTATTATTATTATTATTATTATTATTATTATTATTATTATTATTATCCTCAGTCAACTGAATATTCAAATTGACTGGCACTAAAGGTTGACACGGGTTGCTGCCAGCATCCTAGGTATCAACCAGGTAGCTCCTTAAAATGTAAGATGTTCCGAGTAGCGCAGTTATTTGTAGCTTTGCTGGAGTTATTGCAGGAAGCTGCAATTTCTTGATGTATTTTGCAAAGTTTTTGGACATAGTTCCCAGTGCCCCGATGACAATGGGTATCACTGTTACACGTTTCATCCATAATCGCGCAGTTTTGATGGCCAGGTCGCGGTATTTCGTAATTTTTTCCAGTTCTTTTTCTTGGACTCTGGCATCTCCTGGTATAGCGATATCTATCAACTGTACGCTTCAGTTCTCTACGACTGCGATATCTGACGTGTTGTGTTCCAAATGGCGATATGTCTGTATTCGGAAGTCCCACAAGATCTTCACTCTCTTATTCTCAACAATTATTATTATTATTATTATTATTATTATTATTATTATTATTATTATTATTATTATTATTTCACATCAGCTATTCATAGTCAATCTGATGGCATCTGGAGGACAACTGCCTAGAAAAGGCTGTCTTCCTCTTTCAGTACTTCTGGGGTCTTTGAGTCATGATGGTGCAGTGGTTAGAATGCAGTATTGCAGGCTAACTCACTGCTCACTGCCAGGAGTTTGATTGGGAGCAATATGCTGACTCTGTAAACCTCTTAGAGAAGGCTGTAAAGCACTATGAAGTGGTATATAAATCTAAATGCTATTGCTAAGTACTATTGTCCCAAAGAATTACATACAGGAGAAAATAAATATAAGCATTCATTTCAGTGGTGGGATTCAGCCAGTTCGCACCACTTCAGCAGAACCGGTAGTTAATTTTTTGTTGCCCAGGCCCAGAATGGACTTCCGGAAGCAGCATCCACACAGAGAACCAGTTCACATGTTTGAATCCCACCACTGATTCATTTGTTTATAAACGCCATAAAAGTGTTCACAAATGCCTAACATAGGTATAATACAAAGTGTATTTTAACTTGTTTTTAATGTTTTTTTTACTTTTATTATGGCATATTACCGTATTTTCCGGCGTATAAAACTGGGCGTATAAGACAACCCCCTACATTTCCTGTTAAATTATAGGGTTTGGGCTATACTCGCCGTATAAGACTACCCCTCTTCCAACGCACACCAAATAAAAATTAAAAAACATCAGATTTGATTTTAATATGGTAATTTTAATTCAAATGCTTATGACATGCAGGTGCTTAGTAGGAAAACTGTCACTTATAAACATAAGGCTGTTTGTCATCAAACATGTAAACATAAAACAGTGCAAGTGGATTAAACTATAATAATAATAATAATAATAATAATAATAATAATAATAATAATAATAATAATAATAATAATAATAATAATAATAATAATAATAAGAAGAAGAAGAAGAAGAAGAAGAAGAAGAAGAAGAAGAAGAAGAAGAAGAAGAAGAAGAAGAAGAAGAAGAAGTAGTTGGAGGGGACCTTGGAGGTCATCTAGTCCAACCCCCTGCTAAGGCAGGAAACCCTATACCATTTCAGACAAATGGCTGTCCAGTCTCTTCTTAAAAACTTCCAGTGTTGGAGCATTCACCACTTCTGGAAGCAGGTTGTTCCACTGGTTAATTGTTCTAACTGTCAGGAAGTTTCTCCTTAGTTCTAGGTTGCTTCTCTCCTTGATTAGTTTTCATCCGTTCAGGTGCTTTGGAGAATAGCTTGACTCCCTCTTCTTTGTGGCAGCCCCTGATTCCAGCAACCATTCCCTATTTTCCTAATTCACTTTTTCACTTTTCCTAATTCACTCTAAAGCTTTCCCTGCGCAGAGCCTTAAATAACACAAGCTGCCTGCAATTAGTGCAGGTTCGCATCCCACCAGGTTCAAGGTTGACTCAGCTTTCCATCCTTCCAAGGTAGGTAAAATGAGGACCCAGATTGTTGGGGGCAATAAGCTGACTTTGTAATAATGCTGCTTGGGGGGGGGTGAAAGCCCTAATAAACAGGCATATACACAGAATGAAGGCTATTGCTAAGCACATTGATTTGTGCTTTAAATTGTAAGCCACCCTGAGTCTTCAGAGAAGGGCAGGATATAAATGGGATTTAAAAAAAAAAGACCAAATAGGAGATCCGCTCCAGGTTTTCCAGCCAGCCCGCCCAGTTCCTGAGTCAAATGTGTCCTTAGAGCTAAGCCGCTGCTCTGGCTGCTTCCTTCCCCACCTGCCTTTCAAGTTGGGATATACTACAGCTGCTCTTCAACTTTAGAAGGAAAGACGCCCAGACCCCAGCCTGTAAAAAAACACAGACTGCAGCTTCTTCTCCAATTGGTCCTGCTTTCCCTGCACAGACTAAATGGGAGATCCGCTCCAGGTTTTCCAGCCAGCCCTGTCCCTAAATTTTCAGCACCCGGCGTATAAGACGACCCCTGACTTTTGAGAAGATTTTCATGGGTTAAAAAGTAGTCTTATACGCCGGAAACTATGGTACCCCTATGAGAACCAACTCCAAGACTTAATTCACCTTGATATGAAGTGCATGTTTTTATGGTTCTCTTGTAAAGTGCCTTAAGAATAAGATGTATTCAGATCCATCTTCTCCTCTCCTCTCCTCTCCTGTCTCCTCAGTATAGGTTTTGCATGATATTGCCCCTGCAAATATCCCCCCCAAAAAAAGATTGGTAATTATGATACCTAGAACAAGATTTTTATGGTTTGGCAGCGGAAAATTGAATGGCTCCCCAAGAGAAGTATAATTAGATTTTAGGACTAAATGACCATATATCATATTTTAATAATATTTCTTGAGTAGAAACATGACATTGTTCCTCAGTTTCTGTTGCCCACTTGCTTTATTTATTTTTATCCCACCTTTGTTATTTTTATAAATAACTCAAGGCCGTGAACATAACTAATATTCCTTCCTTCTCCTATTTTCCCTACAACAACCTTGCAAGGTGGGTTGGGCTGAGAGAATGTGACTGGCCCAAGATCACCCAGCCAGTTTTTCATACTTAAAAGAGGGCTAGAACTCACTTTTTCTTGGTTCCTACACTAAACTGGCTGTCAAATATCACAAGAGAATAGGCAGGGACCCCCACGGGAGAGTTAAAAAGTCACGATGGCAGCTGCAGTCATGCAATTAAGTTCTGCCCCTTTTTTATGTGTATCGCAGAGATGTCCTGTTTTATCACCCTCCCATTTAAACTCCAGCAATGATAGTTTATCCTTGAGAAAATAATGCCACATCAGATGAATACTATCTCAAGGATTGAAGGACAGGTGAATCAAAAAGGTTTGGCAAGGAATTCTTCCCAACCTTGCTAAATACCAAGGCCTGTCGAATCTTTAGTAGTACATACCTAATGATTGCATAATGCCTCAAATGATTGTTTAACTTCCAGAGGCATTTTTGTGTCTCGTTCTACTTTGCCAATTTCCCTCGCCTTTCATTATGCATACCTGAACAGTGCATGTCATATCATGATGCCTCTCAAGTGTTCTCTTCCATTTTTGCTTGTTCTTTTCCAGATGCACTTCAAATCACCTCCTTAAAATAAGCAAGATATCACAGAAAACAAACTTGGGAAGAAAATGAGAATTTCCGTGTCGCTCTTCCTACTGATATCCATAAAAATTGAAGTCGAAAAGCTGAACTATTTCTTCATAGCATTTTTGGCATAGTTTGTATCGCTGATGAAAATTGTATATGTTCTGGTAATCGTCAACATGATTTCAGATTTTATAACTTTGTGCAAAGTTGACAGTTCAAACAATGAAAACACTGAAAGAGAATCTCGTATGAGTCAAGGACAACCAATTGCCCAATCCATAACCAAATAGATCTCTAAGCTTATTGCTAAGCTAATTGAAAGGTAAAAGTTATTATATTCAAGTTCATACACGTCATGCAAAATAGCCACAAGCACACACAGTCCTTATCTTAGTTCAAACAAAATACAATTAACTGAGAATTAGAACTCTAAACATAACCACAGGAATGAATTTATTTCACTTAGCAGGATATACGGGAATCACCAAATAAGCTAATTTACAGTTCTCCACATATTT
>NW_027673376.1:0-26820 GCF_964194415.1 Vipera berus
GAAGAAGCTTCTTTGATGAGAAGCAAAACGTCTTCAAAGAAAAATAAAGAAACAACAACAACAACAACAACAACAACAACAACAACAACAACAACAACAACAACAATAATAATAATAATAATAATAATAATAATAATAATAATAATAATAATAATAATAAAGCAAGGGTAGTACCAATAGTAATAGGCGCCTTGGGTGCAATCCCCAAACTACTGGAGCACCACTTGAACACCATCATCGGCATTGACAAATCTGCCATTAGTCAACTGCAAAAGGCGGCCTTACTAGGAACTGCTTCCATCCTGCGACGATATCTGTAATACCATCAAACATCCACATCTGCCTATCCCAGGTCCTTGGTAAGGACTCCATAGGTAGACAAAAATGCCAAATCCAGTCTGAACATCTGGCTGACTGTGTGATGAATAATAATAATAATAATAATAATAATAATAATAATAATAATAATAATAATAATAATAATAATAATAATAATAATAGAAGATGATGATGATGTAGTTGGAAGGGACCTTGGAGGTCATCTAGTTCAACCCCCTGTTCAGGAAACCCTATACCAGTGATGGCGAACCTTTTAGAGACCGAATGCCCAAACTGCAAACCCAAACCCACTTATGTATCGTTGGGTGCCAGGTGGGTGTGGCCCATTGGGTGGGTGTGGCTGCAGTGGTAACGGCAGACTGGGTGGGACTAAAAAGTTCAATCAATTCCAACTTTGCGAAATCTTTTTTTTTCTCCGCGAGAAGTTGAAATTGATTGATTGATTAAACCTTTTTTTTTTGCACACAGCGGTGGAGGCCTAAAGTGAAAAGGTTTTATAAAACCCAGCTGAAGGCCTAGGACTGGGGCGACGGCGCGCATGCCAACAGAGAGGGCTCTGCGTGCCACCTGTGGCACGCGTGCCATAGGTTCGCCACCATGGCCCTATACCATTTCAGCAAAATGGCTGTCCAGTCTCTTCTTAAAAACATCCAGTGTTGGAGCATTCACAGCTTCTGGAGGCAGGTTGTTCCAGTGGTTAATTGTTCTAAGTCCAGTTGCCTGGTGAAAAAACACCTTTGGGTCCTAAAACAGAGTTTTGTTTTGATTCTTGGTGCCTGAGAAGATGTACAGATAGTCCTTAACCTACAATAGTTTGTTTAGTGACCATTTGGTGTTACAATGGCATTGAAAAAAGTAACATGACTTTTTCACGCTGATGACCGTTGCAGCATCCCCCTGGTCATGTGATCACAATTCAGCCGCTTGGCAACTGACTCATTTATGACGGCTGCAGTGTCCTGGGGGTCATGTGATCGAACACCTTTTGTGACCTCCTGAAAAGCAAAGTCAGTGGGGGAAGCCAGATTCACTTAACGGCCGTGTTACTAACTTAACAACCGCAGTGATTCACTTATTAACAGTGGCCAGGAAGGTTGTAAAATGGGGCAAAACTCACTTAACAACTGTCTGGCTTAGCAACAGAAGTTTTGAGCTCAAGTGTAGTCGTAAGTCGAGGACTATCTGTACTAGAGCTCCTAATCACCTTGGATGGTAAAATCTGCCGATGAAAATCTACTCAAGGAACAGATGTTCTTTTCAAAATACCCAAACTGTGATCAGTTGTCTTGCTGATTTTCTGAAATGTGGGATGGAGAAGATTCCTGAAAACATGGTTTCAGGGGCTAACATTGGCATCTGTGGGAGGACAGAATATGATGGTTGAGGTGCGCGTTTGGGATTTGAATTCAGCAGGACCCAATGTTAGAGCATGGGCAGAGTGCTAAAGGATTATGAGTAATTAAGTACCAGGACATCCCATTCAAAAAGCAAGCTGCTCATATTATGGTTGATTTGAATACAAAGAATGGCCTTAGCCCAAAGCTTAATGAATGTTAACATTCATTATAGTATGGCAGTATTACTATTATCCTTCTCATCTTTTTTAGTACCTTCCCCTATTGGTGTCTTATGATTATATTACTTTGTTGTTTGTATGTACACTGAGAGCTTATGCACCAGAGACAAATTCCTTGTGTGACCAATGAAGCTTGGCCAACAAAGCTATTCCATTCCATTCTATCTTCTATTCTATTCTATTCTATTCTATTCTATTCTATTCTATTCTATTCTATTCTATTCTATTCTATTCTATTCTATTCTATTCTATTCTATTCTGATAGATTTTCTCCAAGTTGATCTAGCCCTCACCTGTTCTTCCAGGTCCCCCAACAATGTCCCTATTGTCACTGCAACCAAGTCCCTCCCGTTTTCTGCTTGTCATCCTGTCAAAAATGGAATGAAAAATAAGAATAAATTAGAATAGAATAGAATAGAATAGAATAGAATTCTCTATAGTAATATGATATTATTATAATAATAGGATATTATAATAATATTATAATAGAATAGGATTCTTCTCACTTTTATCTTTCCCAGCTTTATGGATTTCTCCAGAGAGCTGGGTCTTCACATCATGTTTCCAAAGGAGGATAATATATGAGCCTAATCATTGGTATCTGGAGTGAGAGCTCTAGATTGGTTTATTCAACACTCCACCCTCTTTCTAATTTATCTCTTGTTCTGGTAGTCAGAAGAATCATAGCTTCAAAGCAGGGGTTTCCAAACTTGGCAACTTTAAGACTTGTGGACTTCAATTCCCAGAATTCCTCAGCCAGCCAAGTTTGGAGACCCCTGCTTTAAAGAGAAGATGCTTGCTTGTATTGGGTGATTTTGTGTTCGTGGAGTGTTAGCAACACGTCTGATCTCAAAGAACAAAACATTGCATTCTCCCATTCTTTGTGGCTTATTATGTTTGTGATTGCTGTTAAGGGAAAGTGTGTAGCATGACCACTTCCCCCATAACTGTGCAACCCACAAAGAAGGTTAATTTGAGAGAGAGTCACTCTATTACTACCTAGTGCAGGGGTCTTCAAACTTGGCCCCTTTATGACTTGTGGACTTCAACTCCCAGAATTCCTCAGCCAGCGTGCCTGGCTGAGGAGTTCTGGGAGTTGAAGTCCACAAGTCATAAAGGGGCCAAGTTTGAAGACCCCTGCACTAGTGGTTATAGTCCCTTCAGTCTGTACAGGTAGCCCTCGATTTACAACTATTCGCTTAGCGACCATATGAAGTTACAACAGTATTGAAAAAAGTGACTTATGACCAGTTTTCACACTTACAACCGTTGCAGCATCCCCCATGGTCATGTGATCAAAATGCAGACCGCACAGTCATGTGATCACCATTTGAAATCTTGCCAGCTGGCTTCCGACAAGCAGAATTAATTGGGGAAAGCCAGATTTACTTGATAACCACATGACTCACTTAATAAATGTAGTGATTCACTTAACAACTGTGGCAAAAACGTTCGTAAAATGGGGGCAAACTTATTTAACAACTGCCTTGCTTGGTGATGTTGATCACATGACCCCAGGACAATGCAATTGTCATCAATACATGCCTGTTGCCGAGTGCCCAAATTCTGATCACATGACCATGGGGAAGCTATGATGGTCATAAGTGCGAGGACCAGTTGTAAGTCACTGTTTTCAATGGTGTTGTAACTTCAAACGTCAGTAAACGAATGGTTGTAAATTGAGGACGCTTGGATAAGATGCTGGGGGTTAAATTTAGAACTTTCTGTATGCAAAGCACACTGTGGGTCCACTATCCTTCTTGTAAAACTACATTAAGATTCTCATGGTTCTGAATAAGACGGCTATTTCCCTCATGTGCAATGCTCTGATCATGTTCCTTTGAGTAGTAGAAGAGTTTTAGACTGTGGATTATACTGATGACTGTTTCCAGTGCTTTATGCTACTGTTTCTACCACACAGTTTTTAATCCAATTTATAGAGGTTGGGATATATAGTGCTCAAAATCATCACAATTGGACCGTCCTAGAAGCCCCATAAAATAAAATAAAATAAAATAAAAATAGCTATAAGAATTGGAGAAATAGCTGCCTTTTCCCACTTCTACTTAGAAATATGGATTAAATCCAGGCTTGGGGGAGGTTTAGGATACCAACCACTATTGCACAATTTAAGCTCTACCCCTTTACATGCGTGACAGTGCATTAAAAAGAGGCGGGGTTGCAGTCACACAGCTGCAGCTGCCTTTAAAAAAAAAAGGGCGCAGATGCCTGAATTCCTTATTAATATCCTCTCTTAATACCTTTTTGTGCAAATGTGTAACAGAGACGCTCTCTAAATTCTCCTTATTTCTCCCTGGAGTTTCCTTTCCAAATTATTTGTTCCTTCATTTGTGAAGAAAAGTTGCTCCATTATGTGTTCTTCCTTACCTCTGTATTTTTAGTTCCTAATCTTGCGCAACACGGTACATGATGGAATTGCTGTAGCGATCCCTCTTCCTCTTGAGGGGCCCCGGAAAGGAAGAAACCGTTTGGATCAGATTTATATTTGTATTCAAAATAACCTTACGTGGCATTTTAACAATATGCATCATTACAGATTTATCCTTCCCTTCATAAATCCCTTGGGCAACCACGCACCTGCTTATAAATTGGTTAGGCCAGGGGTAGGCAACCTTGGCTCCCTCATGACTCGTGGACTTCAACTCCCAGAATTCCTGAGCCAGCGTGGCTCAGCTTGGAAACCTCTCCCTTTCCCCTCAGCATGGCTGGCTCAGGAATTCTGGGAGTTGAAGTCCACGAGTCATCAAGCGGCCTAGGCCTAGGCCAGGGGTAGGCAACCTTGGCTCTTTTATGACTCGTGGACTTCAACTCCCAGAATTCCTGAGCCAGCATGGCTCAGCTTGGAAACCTCTCCCTTTCCCCTCAGCATGGCTGGCTCAGGAATTCTGGGAGTTGAAGTCCACCAGTCATAAAAGAGCCGAGCTTGCCTACCCCTGGGTTAGGCTTATATCCTGACATTGGTACAGGAGCCTCACAGGGTATATGCATCACTCTCTCTTTCTCCTTTTTTTCCCCACAGAACAAAACAACCCTGTGAGGTAGGGACGACTGGCAGGCAGAAATTGGCTGAAATTCACCTCGACTAGGTGAATATATAGTCCTCAACTTATAACCGTTTCTTTAGTGACTGTTCAAAGTTACAGTGGCACTGAAAAAGGGACTTGTGGCCATTTTTCGCACTTATGATCGTTGCAGCTTCCCCACAGTCAGGTGATCAAAATTTAGATGCTTGGCAACTGGCCTGTATTCATGACAGTTGCAGTGTCCCGAGATCATGTGATCATCTTTTCCACACCTGGTGGGCTTTGGGCCAATCACCAGGAGACGGCGAGTTCTAGTCCTGCCTTATTAGGTATGTTCGCCCTTTTGAGTTAGTTACAAAATAAGCAAATAAATAAACTCGGGGCACAAATGAAATAAATAAATATTCACAGACTTCATAGACATTTTCCTTTCTCAAAATATAAAAATAAATTCTGCTTGGCAAAAAATTTCAGAGCCACAATTAAATTGGTTTGTACTGCCATTCTCCGAGATGTTTTTAGCTTCCCGGGACTGAAGCCAATAAGCTTGATGGTCTCCCATATAGATAAGAATCAAGTTTGCCCCTTCTTAGCTTCGGAGTCAGACGAGGTCAGCCAGACGAGGTTTCTCAAATGCACAAATCCTGCATTTGTTTTTCAACTCTGCTCTTCCCTCCCTCCCTCGCTACTACTCTGCCATCTCACATTTCAGGGCTGTTATTAGTATTTTTTTTCCAGCGCAACCACAATCAAGCCACCTCATTAACACAGATCAAAAGGAGCCGTTAATGATTTATAAAGGTGCAGCGGTTTGGAGAAATTAAATAATTTAGGCCGTGGGTGTACGACGTCGCTCCCCAAAGATGGCACGGCAATCATTGTACAGTACGTTGCCAAGCAGGGAATCTTTTCCCCGTTCGAACTCTCCTTGCTGCCATATTTTTTCCTTTCCACCTAGCCCAGTATTTCTCAACCTTGACAACTTTATGATGTGTGGACTTCAACTCCCAGAATTCCCCAGCCAGCTCTGCACGCAGTCAGGATGGCAACAGTGTGATTTGCACAAAGATCTTCCCACGGGTTGGAAGGGATGAAAACTAAGGACTCTTTGGAAGTGTGTTTAGTCATACATATCACAATTCCTGTTGATATCTTGAAACTTATGGATATATAGCATCCTTTCATTATGATTTCTTGAGGGCTTTTGAGTTTATCCCTTTTCTCAAACTTAGTGACTTCTTCACCTTTAAAAATCTTAACTATGCCTTTTTTGTTGATGATCTCAAACTATAATATTGATTAAACATGACAAGAATAATTGTTCATAATATGGATTGTCTTCACTTAGCAACTACAACTCAGTTGATAAATGCAGGTAATCCTCGACTTACAACAGTTCATTTAGTCACCGTTCAAAGTTACAACGGCGCTGAAAAAAGTGACTTGTGACCATTTTTCAGACTAACGACCATTGCAGCATTCCCAGGATTCACATGATTTACATTTGGATGCTTGACAACTGACTCACATTTACGATGGATGCCGTGTCACGGGATTTCCTTTTGCAACCTTCTGACAAGCATAGTCAGTGGGGAAACCAAATTCACTTAACCACCGTGTTACTAATTTAAGAGCTGCAGTGATTCACTTAACAAATGTAGCAAGAAAAGTCGTAAAATGGGGCAAAACTCGCTTCACAGAATTCTCACTTAGCAACATAATTTGTGGGCTCAATTGTGGTCGTAAGTTGGGGGCTACCAGTAAAGTAGTCACTAAGCGAAACTCACCTGTAATTAAGTTTTTCCTTTAGCTTTCCTTTGTCTTACAGATGGCAAAGTTTGTAACTGCAAGGAGTGGTTGCAAAGTGATGTTTTCATCACTGTTCTAACTGCAAACAGTTGCTAAACAAGACAGTCACTAAACAAGGACTACTTGTAATTATGTGAGTAACTGCTGAACTGGTTACCAACACTGCATTAGCATTCCCCAGATGATTTTTTGCAGTGTGACGAACTACAAAGCTTTTCATTCCCAGTCCACAGAAAGTGCTCCCAGTCTCCCTTTCTCAAACTGTTCTACCTTACAAGATTGTTGTGGAGATACACTGTAGGCAGCTTCAAGCTCCTTAGAAATTGGATAGTCATCTCTGGATAGCCATATCGATATTCCTCAACTTACGACTACAAATGGGAGCAGAATTTCCATTGTTAAGTGAATTGTGCCTGACTTTACAATCTTTTTGCCACAGTTGTTAAGCGAATCACTTCAGTTGTTAAGTGAATCATGCGGTTGTTAAGAGAATTCAGCTTCCCCTATTGACTTTGCTTGTTGGAAACTGGGAAGTCATAAATGGTGATTACAAGATCCTGGATGCTGCAACCACCATAAATACTAGCTGGTTGCCGAGTGCCCAGATTGCGATCACATGACTGTAGAGACACTGTGACGGTTGTAACTGTGAGGACCGGCCATAAGTCACTTTTTTCAGTGCTATTGTTTACTTCAAACATTCACTAAATGAATGGTTGTAAGCTGAGGACTTTCTGTATAATATGCTAGCCAAAGTCGAGCGGTAAATTGAATTGGGGAGGAGAAGCTGTGGAAATAACCCCCAACTGTGGATCAGTTCCCACAACATCCTTAAAAACCCGGCCAACGCATTATGTATAACGTGAAGCTTGTGGGTTTTAACTGGGTTTCTTGCGGCTTCGTAGCTTGTAAGAAGCCAGCCTTTTTGTATGTGTGTGTGTGGGGATAGCCTTATGGTCTGAGGCACAACATTTAATTTAATAATTTAATTTAATTTAATAATTTGATTTCTATACCGCCCTTCTCCCGAAGGACTCAGGGCGGTGAACAGGGCAATACACAATAAAAATCAGATACAAAAATTAAAAAACCATTAAAAACCAATTAAACATCATGCCCATAAAATCAATACATATTAAGTTAAAAACTAATTTTAAAAAAACCCAACCCCACCCTGTCAGACCAGGCCAGCTTGTTCGAAAAAAAATGTTTTAAGATCGCGCCGGAAGGAGCGAAGGTCGGGGGCCGTCCGGAGCTCAACCGGTAAGCTGTTCCAAAGGTCTGGCGCGCCCACAGAGAACGCTCTCCCCCTGGGGGTCGCCAATCGGCATTCTTTGATCGGCGGCACCCTGAGGAGGCCCTCTCTGTGGGAGCGCACTGGACGGAGGGACGTTGACGCCGGTCGCAGGTGTTGCCGTAGGTAATCCGGACCCATGCCATGAACGGCTTTGTACGTCATAACTAACACCTTGAACCTCACCCGGAGAGCAACCGGTAGCCAATGCAGCTCGCGGAGCAGAGGTGTAACATGGGAGTATCGGGAAACTCCCAAGACAACTCGCGCGGCTGCATTCTGCACCAGCTGGAGTCTCCGGGTGGACCTCAAGGGCAGCCCCATGTAGAGAGCATTACAGTAGTCTAGACGAGAGGTCACGAGCGCATGTGTGACTGTGCGCAAGGCATCCCGGTCTAGATAGGGCCGCAACTGGCGCACCAGGCGAACCTGGGCAAAGGCCCCCCTCATGAATCCAAGAAAGTGGGGCTAATTCAGGAATTGGATTAAACAACTTGGACCAATCAATCTGTGGTTTGTTTCCACCCACAGTTTGGCGGGGTGGGGTCAGCAGTAGTTCACCACCACAATCTGAGGCCTTGAGAAATCAAGCTGAAAAATAACACTAGTAGGGCTATGCTTTGCCACATGTTGAAAATGAATGGAAGGTGGAGACACACCTAGAATACGTAGGACCAAATTTCTGTTGCCAAGGGAGACATGGGTTAAGTGAGTTTTTGCCCTATTTGGCAGCCTTCCTTGCCACCGTTGTTAAGTGAATCACTGCAGTTGTTAAATTAGTAACACGGTAGTTAAGTGAATCTGGCTTCCCCATTGTCAGAAGGACCCAAAAGCGAATCGTATGAACCCAGGACACAGCAACCGTCGTAAGTACGAGTCCGCTATCAAGCATCTGAATTCTGATCACGTGACCATGGGGATGCTGCGGTGTAAAAAATGGCCGTAAGTCACTTTTTCCAGTGCTGTTGTAACTTTGAACAGTCACTAAATGAGTTGTTGTACAGTGAAGGACTGTAGTGTGTCTCAACCTCGGCAACGTGAAGCTGGATGGACTTCAACTCCCAGAGGATAAGGTTTCCTGCCTGAGCAGGGGGTTGGACTAGATGACCTCCAAGGTCCCTTCCAACTTATTTATTTATTTATTTATTTATTTTAATTCCATTTATATCCCGCCCTTCTCCGAAGACTCAGGGCGGCTTACAAGCTTAGCAGTAGCCTTCATTCTATGTATATGCCTGCTTATTAGGGCTTTCACACACACACCCCAAGCGGCATTATTACAAAGTCAGCTTATTGCCCCCAACAATCTGGGTCCTCATTTTACCTACCTCGGAAGGATGGAAGGCTGAGTCAACCTTGAGCCTGGTGGGATGCGAACCTGCATTATTATTATTATTATTATTATTATTATTATTATTATTATTATTATTATTATTATTAGTTGCTGAAGTTGAAAAATTCTGCTCTGGGAAAACTCATGCTTTTAATTTTGCAGCGCTCTGTGCTGTTGGAGGGGAAAAAAAATATTGGATTTTTGGTTGGAAAACGCCTTTCTCCTACTGGGCCAAAGCAGCCATATTCCCTCCCCACCTCCCCTCCTCTCCATTGCTCTGCTCCGTTGCCATTTAGCAAAGGACTAATTCACCGAACCTTGTCCTTGCTGGTAGTAGAAAATAGCATTTCAGCAGGGATTCGGTGGCATTTACAGGCTCTGTGCTGAAACCTAGCTAAGTGGGGGGCATAATAACCAGACTGAGTCTTCCCCTCCACCCCCCCTCATTCTGCATTTCCCCCCCTCTCCTTTTTTTTTCACATCTAGCTATTTTTTCGTCTTCTCCCAAAGTTGCTGTAACGTGTAGCGATTTCCCCCCCAAAATCGTATCTCTCCATTTGATCGTTTTTGTCCAGTTCAGAGGTGGGTGCCTAGAAAAAAACCCATCCTACTTATCCCATCCCGCTGCCTGCTGGAATAATTTATATGTGGATTAAACAAACATCCCATAAAAGCACCCTTATGCACTAGTTCGGTGTGTGTGTGTGTGTGTGTGTGTGTGTGTGTGTGTGGAAGTTGGAAACCAATTTGAAAAATAAACTTTTTTTAAAAAAATCAAACCGCTGCTTGAAACTGGAGATGGTCATTTTACTACAGATTTTTGCCACAGATTTTTAAAGGTTTTTTTTTAAAAAAAGCGATGTGATAAAGATTCACTTCCATTTTCCCTTTTGTAATTTTCCCTCAACTATGCTGTTATTTAAGGAAGATCTTTCTGAGGAAGCTTTCCTAAACCGATGCATTTTTCTTGAGGTAGATTTTCCACAGGGAAGGCTTTTAAAGGATGTCAATATTTCCACAATGCATAATTACAGGTTGCCACTGTTTGTGTACCTGGCTACGGCCTTGATTTATTAAATTTTAAACTGTTTTTAAGACCCGGATTAAGTTAAAACCCACGTCTCTATGGAAGCTAAATGGAACTTCCATTTTTTGAGCCAGTCTATCACTTAATGCCTGATCCTGACTTTCTAAGTTCCATTGCTTTCTAAATTTGTTGGACTACAAACTTCATCATCCACTGCTGAACAGTCAAGTCCTTTTAGTTTATCAAGGTTGCAAATTTATCTAGAAGACCCTGAGCTAGGAAAGGCAGATCAAGGCATGACTGTTACACGTATTCTATCGTGGAATACAGTATTTTTTAAAAAAGATTATTTACGTAATATATATTAGGGTTAGTACTAGCCCTGTTTAATATATTGCTACTAAGACCTTAATGGATTAATTTCTTCCCCACCATAAATATGTACATGAACTCCACACTTATTTTTAATCTCTCAGTTTATCTCCTCTTTATCACCCTTTATCTCCTCTTGTTATTTTTACTTTTTCATACTTATTCTAAATATTGGTATTTTTCATATTTTGCATTTTACCGACTTGTTAAAGGGAGAAAAAGTTTCAGTAAGTGAAATGACTAAAACAAAAAGGAACATTTAAAGGAGATTGTAAAGCAATTTCTCAGCATAGGAGTTCAAATAAATCATCTCTAAACAAGCAGAGGTCTGTGTGAAGTTAATTGAGGTAATTATTTTCCAAGGTTGAGTGCATAATATGGACTTTTCCAGTTGCTTTTCTTTTTAAGATTGGGTGAGTGATCCCACATACATATATAAACACACATACACTTGCTTCTTTCTCCTTCCTTCCTTCCTTCCTTCCTTCCTTCCTTCCTTCCTTCCTTCCTTCCTTCCTTCCTTCCTTTATTTTTTTCTTCCTTCTTCCTTTATTTTTCCTTCCTTCCTTTCCTCCCTCTTCTCCCTCCTTCCTTCATTTTTCCTTCCTTTATTTTTTCCTTTCTTCCCTCCATCCCTCCCTCCCTCTTTTCCTTCCTTCCTTCCTTCTCTCCTTCCTCTTTTCCTTCCTTTTTTCTTCAATCTTCCTTCCTTCATCCCTCCCTCCCTCTTTTCCTTCCTTCCTTCCTTCCTTCCTTCCTTCTCTCCTTCCTCTTTTCCTTCCTTTTTTCTTCAGTCTTCCTTCCTTCATCCCTCCCTCCCTCCCTCTTTTCCTTCCTTCCTTCCTTCCTTCCTTCCTTCCTTCCTTCCTTCCTTCTCTCCTTCCTCTTTTCCTTCCTTCTTTCTTCAGTCTTCCTTCCTTCATCCCTCCCTCCCTCTTTCCTTCCTTCCTTCCTTCCTTCCTTCCTTCCTTCCTTCCTTCCTTCCTTCCTTCCTTCCTTCCTTCCTTCCTTCCTTCCTTCTCTCCTTCCTCTTTTCCTTCCTTTTTTCGTCAGTCTTCCTTCCTTCATCCCTCCCTCTCTCTTTTCCTTCCTTCCTTCTTCCTTCCTTCTTTTATCCTTCCTTCCTTTTTTATTTTATTTTTTTCATCCTCCATCCTCCCTCCCTCCCTCCCTCCCTCTTTAAAATCAAGGCCTATTCATGCTGCATGCAAGGCAGCCGAGCTTTCCCCAGGAACGGGGGCCCACATACAAAGGCAGCCCACCAAGGCGAGGCAGGGAAGAAGTGAGCAAGCGTTTGGAAAATAAGCTTACGTTCGCTCGGTGTGATGCCCTTTGCTCCTTCGTCACTGCCAGCAACCAGCCGGGCTGGGGGATTAATGCAGAAAAGTCTCACAGTGTTAGCAAATGATTTGGCTTCCAAGGCTGAGCCGAGGAGCGATCAGTGCCGTAATACGCCAGCAGCCTTTGACTCCTGCAGACACTGTTTTTGTTTTCGGATCCTTTTCTTTTATAAACTGTTCTCTCACGTTTGATTTGCTCGGAGAAGAATGAGGATATGGCCCTGCTAACACATGGATAAAAACTCTGTAGTAATGGACGCGGTCCTGTCTCCCGATCCTTCTTTTCTGTAGACTTGAAAACATTTTATAATCCTGCACCATTCTGGTGCAAAAGCTGTGTCCTTTTAACAAGGGGCGAAAATAAATAACTAGAAGCAAACAAAGAAATGTAGTGGCCGCATTACACAGCAAAACAGGGTCCAGAAAACAGAAACTAAAAATTCACTCTCCCATTCTTGCCTAAATCTTTTTGAAAACGCCATTTTATAATGCCTTGGTAAAACCACACTTAGAATAGTGCATCCAGTTTTGGCCGCTACGATATAAAAAAAGATGTTGAGACTACAAAGAGTACAGAGAACAGCAACAAAGATGATCAGGAGACTGGAAGCTAAAACGTACAAAGAACGCTTGGAGGAATTGGGTATGTCTAGTTTAATGAAAAGAAGGATTGGGTGACATGATAGCAATCTTCCAATATCTCAGGGGCTGCCCCAAAGAGGAGGGAGTCAAGCTATTCTCCAAAGCACCTGAAAGCAGGACAAGAAGCATCGGATGGAAACTAATCAAGGAGAGAACCAACCTAAAACTAAGGACTGAGAACAATTAACCAGTGGAATAACCTGCCTCCAGAAGTTGTGGATGCTCCAACACTGGAAGTTTTCAAGAAGAGATTGGACAGCCATTTGTCTGGAACGGTATAGGGTTTTAGGCTTCCCTCAGCACGTTAAAATGACATTTACGATAAGAGTGAAGGCTTCACTGCAGGATAATTTTGGCCCTACACAGACATTTTGGTCAGCTGCCCCAAAAGAAGAATACACTTTTCTTGTAGCATCTGCTGTAACGTTTGAAACTACTGTGAACCGTCCTTTGTCACGCCAAGAAAAACAGTGGACTTCCACCAAACTCAGCACCCTTCCAGAGAGTGGATAATAATAAGAATGATCTTACGGCTTCGATGTTGTGCATGTGACATAAAACACAACTTGGGTTTCATTTGCAGTATGTTGCTCAGCTATGTATGGGACAATTCGAACAGATTTTTGAGTCAAGGCCACCTGTTTGAGACCCATGGCTCTCTTCATTTACTCAAAGCAGACCCAATTTTCACCTGTTCCTGGTCAATCCACATGTCCTACTCTATTTTGAATATGTTGGAAGGAAGCCAAAGGATGCCAAGACACAAATGTAGTGATCCTGGCTTTTCCAAAGTCTGTTAAATGTACTTGGCAGGTTCATACCTGCAACAAAGATGTTTGGGGGACTGGAGGCTAAAACTTATAGGGAACGGTTGCTGGAATTGGGTATGTGTAGTTTTAACAAAGAGAAGGGTGAGGGGTGACATGATAGCAGTGTTCCAATATCTCAGGGGCTGCCCCAAAGAAGAGGGAGTCAAGCTATTCTCCAAAGCACCTGAAGGCAGGACAAGAAGCAACAGATGGAAACTAATCAAGGAGAGAAGCAACCTAGAGCTAAGGAGAAATTTCCTGACAGTTAGAACAATTAACCAGTGGAACGAGTTGCCTCCAGAGGTGGTGAATGCTCCAACACTGGAGGTTTTTAAGAAGAGACTGGACAGCCATTTGCCTGAAATGGTATAAGGTTTCCTGCCTGAGCAGGGGGTTGGACTAGATGACCTCCAAGGTCCCTTCCAACTTCTTCTTCTTCTTCTTCTTCTTCTTCTTCTTCTTCTTCTTCTTCTTCTTCTTCTTCTTCTTCTTCTTATTATTATTATTATTATTATTATTATTATTATTATTATTATTATTATTATTATTATTATTATTATTATTCAGTTTCACCATTCATGGCTGAGCAGGAGGTCCCCTTTCTATTGTCTGGATTTATTTTTCAAATCAGAGATCGCCCTCTGTCCACTCAAGGTTGTTGGCTTTGCAACAGAGAAGCAGGATCTGGAGGGGGCCCTTAACCCGACTCTGATTCTCCCTTCATTTTGCTTCCAAGCTCTTTTCCTGCCTCCCTGCCAATCTCCTGCAGGTTTCTGATACTTTTGCAATGTTTTTATTATGTGCATTGCCAGATCTGGCCAAACTGTGCATGACTTACAGCAGGGGTTCCCAACGCCCAGGCTGTGGCCCACTTCTAGGCTGTGGCCAATTCGGAATCGGGCCGCACAAGAGGTGCAAATGCACGCAACTCGACTCGTGCAAGTGACAGACCGGCATCCATGCGCTTGAGTGCACAGCTTCATTTGCAGTTGAGCTGTGTGCCCATGTGCGTGCACGCCTGCCCACGGCTCACGCGACTTGGTTCTTCTTCACCCCCATCTGGGACGTCAAGCCACAAAAGTTGGGGACCGCTGACTAATTGGGTCCTGATAGAGAGGGAGAAGATTAGGAGAGTAAGAGCACTTTTTTAGACTCAGCTTGGGCCTCCTTCTGATTTTTTTTGCTACCACAAGTGCTACTCTTTGTCTACAACACTTAGGCTGATGGAAGTAGTCCTCAACTTACAATCATTCATTGAGAGATAGTTCGAAGTTACAACGGCACTGGAAAAAATGAGTCACAACTGGTCCTCGGGCTTACAACCCTTGCAGCATCCCCACAATTATGTGATCAGACTGCAGGATGCTGCTAAATGTGGGCCGGTTGCCAAGCACCCAAAATGCAACCCGGTGACCATGAGGGGGTTTTCAAAGTTTCAAATCTGGGTTGTAAGTAGCTCCATTGTAACTTTGAATGGTCTCTAAGTGACTGGTCGTAAGTTGAGGACTACTACCTGTATACATTAGGCTCCAACTTTGCTCAACTTTCCACAAACTGTGAAGAGCTGGCTCTTCCTCCAAGAATACAACATAGAATAATAGAGCTTGAAGGGACCTCAGAGGCCTTCTAGTCCAACCCTTTGCGCAAGGCAGGAGCCTTATACTGTACCAACCTGGTCAAATGGTTGTCTAGTCTATTTTTGAAAACTTCCAGTGGTGGAGCACTCACACCTTCTGGAGGCAAGCTGTTCCACTGATTTTGAGTGAGAGTCTCTATTTAGTTATTCTGCCATATTTGCTTGCTCCCCTTTTTACATTTCCTATGTCATGTTTATGTATTGGATAGGTTTAGCTTTACACGGTTTGAGGGAATTGTTTAGTGTAGCTTTGGGCTTTATTCTTCTTTTTTTATGCTGCACACTGCCCAGAGTCACAGTGTTTGAGTTGGGCAGCCTTATAAGACTTCTTAATAAATGAATGAATGAATAAATAAGTAATGCTGGTAATTAATGGTCCCCAAGTTGAGACTCCTCTTCGTCTCCTTGTAATGGCTAATCCTTAGATTGATCAAGTTTCAGGAGACCTTTACAAAGAAAGCTAACTTTTCTACGACTGCTGAAGGCACCTGTCACTTTGCCCATTTTGAGGTGTTAGAAATAAAGGCACCTGCGCCCTAACTGTACATGAGAACGGGTTTAGCTGCTGGAATCCTTATAACACTCTCCTTTTCTACTTGATAATTCTTGCAGAAGAGCCTCGCATGATTGTCAAGCCTGCTCACGGCAGGGCAGAATCAAGGAAAAAAGATCTATGATCGGATTCGATTTACCTCTAATCTGGAATAATTACAGAATTTTGCAAATTGTTAGAGGAATGTCCAAGCCTCATTCGTAGCGGGTCCCTTCAGCTGGAATCTTAAATGCAGCGCGGTGGCTCACGAGGTTAGAATGCTGGGCTGCCGATGGGCAGGTTCGCGTTCGAGACCCGTTGCTGCTGTGGGACGGGATGAGCTCCTGTCATTAGCTCCAGCCCCTTCCCGCTCAGCAGTTCGAAAGCAGGAGACCACCAGTAGGTTAATGAGTACCGCTTCAGTGCACAACTTCACAGGGACATGAAAGGAGGCTCCAACTGGGCGGCCCCGGGGCAACAAGATCACTGGCATGACAGAAGCACTTTGGTGCTTCCAACATAGGAAAAAAAAGTGGAATCATAATAATAATAATAATAACAATAACAATAACAATAATAATAATAATAATAATAATAATAATAATAATAATAAGAAGAAGAAGAAGAAGAAGAAGAAGAAGTAGTTGGAAGGGACCTTGGAGGTCATCTAGTCCAACCCCCTGCTAAGGCAGGAAACCCTATAACATTTCAGACAAATGGCTGTCCAGTCTCTTCTTAAAAACGTCCAGTGTTGGAGCATTCACCACTTCTGGAGGCAGGTTGTTCCACTGGTTAATTGTTCTAACTGTCGGGAAGTTTCTCCTTAGTTCTAGGTTGCTTCTCTCCTTGACTAGTTTCCATCCGTTGCTTCTTGTCCTGCTTTCAGGTGCTTTGGAGAATAGCTTGACTCCCTCTTCTTTGGGGCAGCCCCTGCGATACTGGAAGACTGCTATCGTGTCTCCCCTCGTCCTTCTCTTCATTAAACTGGACATACCCAATTCCAGCAACCGTTCCTTACATGTTTTAGCCTCCAGTCCCCCGATCATCTTTGTTGCTCTTCTCTGTACCCTTTCTAGAGTCTCGACATCTTTTTTACATCGTGGTGACCAAAACTGGATGCCGTATTAGTTTAGTTTAGTTTATTATATTTGTATACCGCCCTTCTCCCGAAGGACTCAGGGCGGTGAACAGGGCACATATAAAATACAAGGTACAAAAGTTAAAAAGAGAATTAAATACAGAGCCCAAGCTAAAACAATAAATAATAATGTAAAACAAAAACAAAAAACCACAATAAAAAACCCCAACACATCCCCCATCAGGCCAGGCCGGCTTGTTCAAATAAAGGTGTGGCCTTACCAAGGCATTGTAAAGTTTTCTTGGCAGTATAGGTAGTCCTTGACGCCGTGATATTATTATTATTATTGTTCTTCTTGTTGCTGTTGTTATTGAAATCCTTTCCTATTAACTGTTTTAATTGTATTACTATGGTTTGACTGTTCATTGCCAAAGCTATTGTGAGTGGGACAGCCTAAATATGCTGTAAAAATCGATAAGTGGCACATGAAAAGTGAATTTTCTGCCATTGAGGGAAAACGCATCCCTTTTCCCCTTCCAGAATGTTCCTGAACCATGCAGCAGGGCAAGCATTCCAGATAAATTAAAAGGCCACTCTAGGAAATGTTCCCGCTGCTCCTAACAAGGATTTGCGAAAATAATGCTTGAATTAAGAAGGAACCGTATCATTAAAATCCAGGAGAGCAACAAACCGCTGCAAATGGGACAAATGAACTATAGAACAAGCGCAAGCTGAAGAAATAACTTACGGGGGAAAAAATAGGGCTTAATAACAACAAAAAAAAGATGGTGGAATGGAACCAGAAAGGAGTTATAACGTTGGGCTTCTGATGTCTCACAATGCCGTCATAATGCTAGGAACTGTTGCAAGCTATGAAGGTGTAGTTGAGTACAGGTAGTCCTCACTTGACAACCGGTTGCTTAGCAACCATTTGAATTACAACATACCTCCCCAACGCTATGTACGATCCACTTCTAGAGTTCTGACAGCTACGCCCCCCCCAGTCACATGATTACATTTTGACCACTTGGTGACTAGCTTACATTTACGGCTCTTTGCAGCGTCCTGAGATCTTGTGACTGCAATTTTCTGGGGTTTTGTCGGTTTCCGGCATTTACTTCCAGTTTCCAGCAAAAAAACACCCACTGAGTAAAATGGCTTCATTTAATCACTGCCATGTTTACTTAATAACCTCTGCAAAACAAACAACAACAATGGTTGTAACACTGGATGTGATCACACAGTGACTACTTAATGACTGCCATGACATGACCATAATTCTAAGCTCAATTAAAGTTGTAAATTTGACCCCGGGACAATTCAACCATCGTAAATACATGTCAGTTGCCAAGCGTTCAAATTTTGATCACGTGCTGCTGCAACGGTCGTAAGGATGCAAAGCAGTCATAAGTAACTTTTTCCAGTGCTGTCGTAACTTCAAACAGTCACTAAACTAATGGTTGTAAGTTGAGGATTACTTATACATTGCTTCAGGAGGTTTACTATGGTAGTAGTAGATTGCTGCACTAGTAGGCAGTTGGGCTAGTAGTTAATTTCCAAAGTCTCTTATTAGACATTATACTAACAGAATAACAGAGTTGGAAGGGACCTTGGAGGTCATCTAGACCAACTCCCAGCTCGGGCAGGAAACCCTATACCATTTCAGACAAATGACTGTCCAGTCTCTTCTTAAAAACTTCCAGTGTTGGAGCATTCACAGCTTCTGGAGGCAGGTTGTTCCACTGGTTAATTGTTCTGTCAGGAAGTTTCTCCTTAGTTCTAGGTTGCTTCTCTCCTTGACTACTTTCCGTCCATTGCTTCTTGTCCTGCCTTCAGGCGCTTTGGAGAATAGCTTGACTCCCTCTTCTTTGTGGCAGCCCCTGAGATATTGGAAGACTGCTATCATGTCACCCCTTGCGCTTCTCTTCATTAAACTGGACATACCCAATTCCAGCAGCGTTCATTATATGTTTTAGCCTCCACTCCCCTGATCCTCTTTGTTGCTCTTCTCTGTACCTTTTCTAGAGTCTCAACATCTTTTTTACATCGTGGTGACCAAAACTGGATGCAGGATTCCAAGTGTGGCCTTACCAAGGCATTGTAAAGTGGTATTAACACTTCACGTGATCTTGATTCTATCCCTCTGTTAATGCAGCCTAGCACTGTGTTGGCTTTTTTGGCAGCTGCAGCACACGGCTGGCTCACATTTAACTGATTGTCCACTAGGACTCCGAGATCCCTCTCATAGTTACTATTGTTGAGCAAGGTACCACCTACTATACTGAATTGTGGGGGTCAGTTACATTCGAAAGTCGAGGAGGCATAAAAACAACAGAGACGGTGCTTCTATTCATCCTCAAAACTATGTAAGATAAACTGCTTCGGCACATGCAGGCTTCATCCAGATAACCCAAGGATTGATTAGTAGTAGTCCTCAACTTACAGCCATTCCTTTAGTGACCCTTTGAAGTTACAACTGCGCTGAAAAAAGTGACTTAGGATCATTTTTCACACTTTGGACTATTTTACCATCCCCGTGGTCAGGTGGTCAAAATTTGGACACTTGGCAAGTGGCTCAATGTTTGTAATGTCATGTGATCACCTTTCCTGACACGCAAAGTCAGTGGGGAAGCCAGATTCGCTTAACGGCCGTATTTCCAACTTAACAACTGCAGTGATTCACTTAACAACTGTGGCCAGAAAGGTCGTAAAATGGGGCGAAACCCCCTCAACCACTGTCTCACGTAGCAACAGAAATTTTGGGTTCCATTGTGGTCGTAGGTACTACCTGTACCTGCGACTTTGGATGAATTTCAGACCCGATCTGAACCTGAGAGAAGCAACCGAGAACTAAGGAGGAATTTCCTGACAGTGAGAACAATTAATCGGTGGGACTACCTGCCTCCAGATGTTGTGAATGCTCTAATGCTGGAAGTTTCTAAGAAGAGACTGGACAGCCATTTGTCTGAAATGGCATAGGGTTTCCTGCCTGAGCAGGGGGTTGGACTAGATGACCTCCAAGGTCCCTTCTAACATCATCATCATCAATAATAATAGTAATAATAGTAATAATAATAATAATAATAATAATAATAATAATAATAATAATAATAATAATTCCAAGACAGTTTCTGTTTCCCACTCCAGATCTTTTTACTCCCCACCAGCAAAGAAAGGAAAGGGGGGGGACATTGCCACTGAGTGGTTAAAAACTACTGCATTCTCCCCCCCCCCTCCACCCGAGTGACATAGATGAATGTCTGGCGTGATCTTTTTTTCCCCTCTGGTGAGATGTTAGGCAGACAATTGACTCTTCCGAAGCTCTCCTTTCTGTCAGCTACCATTAAGGGCCAGGTTTGTGGCTAATTGGACGCTTTGTTAGAGGAATTTGTTAACTCGAGCAAAGCAACTGATGAGGCTTCTTGGTGTCTATTCTTCCCCCCCCCTCCGTTCACACACCCCCTCCTCTGAGTCTGTAAAGTACTTGGAGGAATAAGGGCAAGGGGAGAAGGTGAGCGTCAACCCTTTCAGTGCCAGCAAGGACATCGCCTATTGACCTGCTCTGGGTCTCAGAATAAGAGAGTGGGAAGGGACCTGGAGGTCTTCTAGTCCAACCCCCAGCTCAAACAGCAGACCCTATGCCATTTTATTTATTTATTTATTTTATTTAATTGGATTTGTATACCGCCCTTTCCCGAAGGACTCAGGGCGGTTTACAGGGAATTAAAACAAGAAATACAAAAATTAAAAACAATGAAAAAGATTATAACAGTCCCTGAAAAAGTAAAAACCCCAATTAAAATTAAAATTAAAATTTTAGACAAGTGGCTGTCCAGTCTCTTCTTAAAAACCTCCAGGGATGGAGCGCCCACGACGTCTGGAGACAAGTCGTTCCACCGGTGAATTGTTCTCCCGATTAGGAAATTCCTCTTTAGTTCTGAGTTGCTTCTCTCCTTGATTAGTTTCCATCCATTGTACTTTGGTGAATAGGTTGAAACCCCCCACCACTCTTTGCGGCAGTTCTTCTTTTCATTAAACTAGACATGCCTAGTTCCTGTAACTGTTCTTTCTATATTTTGGCTTCCCTAATCATCTTGGTTGCTCTTCTCTGCAGTCTTTCCAGAGTTTGAATAATGTTTGCATCAATAAAGGAGAATATTTCTAGCTCAAGGTTGAAATGAGGGGGAAATCAGTGATGATGTTACCTAGTTTGGGTAATAAAACATCTGCAAGAAAACAACCAAGCTCAGAGAGCAGCAAGAACCCCTCAACGTTTACATCAAGGATCTCCAAGCTTGGCTGCTTTAAGACTTGTGGACTTCAATTCCCAGAATTCCTCAGCCAGCATGGCTGGCTGAGGAATTCTGGGAATTGAAGTCCACAAGTCTTAAAGCAGCCAGGTTTGGAGACCCCGGGTTTACATCATCCTTGCTAAGAAGGGCCTTGACACAAAGTATGCAGCTGGGGCAGGAGTAAAAGTGCTGGACTAGGAAGAGAAAAGCCAAGTTATTATAGTTAGTCCTTGACTTCCAACAGTCCGCTTAATGACCATTCGAAGTTACAAAGGCGCTGAAAAAAATGACTTACGACCATTTTTCACAGCAGCCTCCCCATGGTCATGTGATTTACATTCGGATGCTTGACAATTGACTCCCATTTATGACGGTCGCAGCGTCCCAGGATCACGTGATTCCCCTTTTGCAACTTTCTGACAAGCAAAGTCCCTGGGTAAACCGGTTTCGCTTAACAACCGTGTTACTAATTGAACCACTGCAGTGATTCCGTTAACCAATGTTTAAAAAAGAAAAGTTGTAAAATGAGACAAAAACTCACTTAGCAAATGTCTCACTTTGGCAACCTACATTTTGGGTTCCGTCGTTGTCGTAAATTGGGGACGACCTGTTGTCCTTCCTTTTGGACCTGTCTCTCTCTTGGACAGAATTTGCACGGCTAAGCAAGATATTTGTTAAAGGAGTGGTGCCCAATTTTACCTTTCTTACCACAGTTGTTAAGTGAGTCACTGCAGTTGCTAAATGCAAATTCAGCTTCCCCCATTGATTTTGCTTGGGAGAAACTGGCTGGGAAGGTCACAAAATGGTGATCACATGACTCCTGGATTCTGCAACCGTCAGAAATATGTGCCGGTTGTGAAGCACCTGAATTCTGATCACATGACTGAGGAGATGCTGTGATGGTTGTATGTGCAAGTAACATACATGGAAGTCACTTTTTTCAATGGCATTGTGACTTTGAAGGGTCCTTAAACCAACAGTTGTAAGTCAAGGATTATCTGTAGATTCAACTAACAAATAAGTGTACGCCAAGGCAATTCATGAAACAGAATTCTGCGCCTCCTTCTCAAGAAAAATAGTCAGATGTTTCCCTTGTACAAGATGAAACAATTTTATAGTTTGTACATTTCATTTTAATGGGGAAAAGGAAGGATGATTTACTTCCTGCAATAGTAAAGCGGGCAGGGATAAGAAATAGGGATGGCCAGAATTATCTTGAGGTTAATTTGGGAAATCTATAAATTTTTATGAATGAATGAATGGACGAACGAATGAAATACAGATAGAGTTAGAACTCTTTTGTGGCATGTTAGACAAAAATGTAGGAACATCTCCAGGTATCCGTGAAAAACCACAGAAAATGAAAGATATTTCACTAAAAACAGCGTCATCAACTTTGCTTCCTTCTCCCCAAATCACATGGGTTTTTTTCCCCCAAAATCACGTCTTTTTTCCCCTGAGATACAAGAAATAAAAGCTGGCTACTGAACTGAAAAAACTGAACCATGTGCTCACTCACATTCCAATCCCGGAATTTTGCATTTTAACTTGCATTGCATTGTATTTAATGAGAGAGCGAGAGAGAGGCCAAATCCACTCTCCCATTAAAAAAAATAAGGTGAGGGACTTAAACCAGGAGCGATGGAGCAAGCCATTAATCGGGAACGTCAAATCAATGAGCAGAAAAATCAAAAGCCAAAGGCAATCTGAGATTTATGTCAAAAGCAAAGAAACAAAAAACAAAATATCCCCCCCCACCTCCCCAAGAGACATCCTTCTTGCCTGGGTGGAGCATCAAGGCCAGCCTGGCTAGAGGGCTACAATCTGGCCAGGGTGGGTCTCACCTGATGGGAGAACCGGGGCTTCCTGGAAACTCGGCAAGGACAAGAACTAGGAAAAAAAAAAGTCCTCCAGCAGAGATCTTAATGCTGGTCCAGTTCCCCCCGAAGGTAATCAGTAATCTCCTTGAGAGTCCAAGGATGGTGTTCCTTTGCTGATTGGCAGGGAGCCAGACACTAATGCTTATAATCCATGCGTGCTGCCTTACAGATAAACCCACAAACTTTTCAACTATTTGTATGTGCCCATCTGTGGAGATCAGCGACGATTGGAGAGCTGGGGAGGAGAGGTCTCAAGGCAGAAGTACAGGTCGTCCTCGACTTACAACCGTTCACTCAGTGACCGTTCAAAGTTACAAATGGGCACTGAAAAACCTAGGACCAGTGTTCACAGCATCCTCATGGCCACGTGGTCAAAAGTCAGAGACTTGGCAACTGACTCACATTTATGACATGTCCCTGACTGGGGGAGCCAGTCATGTAATCAAAATTCAGACGCCTTGCAACCGAGACATATTTATGACGGTTGCAGTGTGTTGGGGTCACGTGGTCCCCTTTTTGCGACCTTCTGACAAGCAAAGTCAATGGGGAAGCCGGATTCACTTAACAACCGGGTCCCTAACGAAACAACTGCAGTGATTCACTTAACAACTGTGACAAGAAATGGGGCAAAGTTCACTTAGCAAATGTCTCACTTAGCAACAGAAATTTCAGGCTCAATTGTGTTCGTAAGTTGAGGACTCCCTGTAGTCACTGTTGCTGTAACTCATGTGCCTCCATGTTACACCTAGTCCTCGACTTATGTCCACTGTAACTTCAAACGGTTGCTAAATGAATGGTCATAATGACTTGATCTTGTTAAGATAGTCTTCAAATTAGGTCCAGTTGCTTAGTAACCATTAGAAGTTACGGTGGAATTCCCAGGGGATACTTACAACCCGATTCTGATGGCTGTGCCCCCCCTTCCACATTTAAGATCATTTGCAGTGACCAGCAGACACATAGCCACGTTTAATAATGTTTTTGTTGAGACACTTGGCATTGCAGCTTTCAGCAAAACCAGCCTATAGCAAACTATTGCTTCACTTAATGACCATTGCAAAAAAAGGTTAAAAAAAATCAGGTTGGTCATGTGGGTGACTCGCTTTATGACCATCTCAATTTACGACCTTGGTGAGCAGGCTCCCTTACAGTTGTAAGTTGAGGACTACCTCTATTTAAGTCTTGGCAAGTCTGTCAGTTCAAAGCTCCTGCTTCAAAGGGGCTCCCTGGGTTGTGATTGGTCGTCGCATGTCATCAGCTGATGACCCCCTCAGCCAATTGCAACCCACCAGACCTTATAAATATTGTGACTCCAGCACTGGCTCCTCAGTCTGGCAAAAATATTTGAAGTAAGACGGTCTCTCTGTTCTTCATTCTGTTGTGATTCTTTGTTCTCTAGCATGCTTCTCATCCTTGTGATCTATTTTGAAGCTATGATTTTGGATTTTTCCTTATTGTGAATCCTGATTTGAAGGTCTTCCAGCTCTTTAAGCTCAATCTTAGCAAAGCCTTAAGCCGTGCCTTTTTTTTAGGAGGTACAGTGGTGAAATTTTCAATGGGAACCATGGACTGAGGGTGTCCAGGATAGTTCCGTATTTAAAATGATCAATATGCCCGTTTGGGGTAGGCGTTAAGGTGCTCACAAGGGGAGACTCTGAATTCTAGTTCTCCCTTAGTCATGGAGGCTAGGGAATTCTGGGAGTTGAAGTCCATATGTCTTAACGTCACCAAGGTTGGGAAACACTGTCCTGGAGAAACTTCTTCAGATCTTCTGGTCACTTGGCAAGGAAGACCTCTTGGGAAGATACTACGTGGGTCTTCTCAAACATGGAGTTCAGCTGCATTCCAATGACAAGGGGTGAGCAGTCTGCAGATGGACTACCATATACTTTACATATACTTTACAACCCCTGAGTTGCAAGGGAGCTGAGCTGGCATCTAGAAGACCTTCTTCTCCTACCTTTGATTTGAGCTCTGTTGCAGCTCAAAATGGTTCCAGATTATCATGCCATTAACTTGCAAACTGTCAAGTGGGCAATCATGCTTTTGGACACGGCCCAACCTGGGGGGGTGTTTGTACAACCCCCCCCCACACACTCCACTTTTTCCCTTCGCAAACCCATTTCCCTTTCCTTTCCGCCCCCTCCCTCTCTCAGGATCAGAGATGACCTAAGATACCCACCGAGGCAGTGGAAGGGTGCTGATGCGATTGATAGTGTAATTTAAGCGATCAATATTTAGAAAGCACTCTGCAAATCCCAGAGGCCTGGGGAGGGCTGGACATTATTTATTAATAATTAGGTTATGCCGTTTGCATGCAAAGATGCTAAGCACCTGGATTTCAGTGTTTGGGGGGCGGGGGGACGGGAGGGACTTAATCTGAGAGAGAAGACAGAAGCAAAAGAACAAAAGGAGGAGGATGATTTTTTTAATTTAAAGAGAGGATTCCAAATCTTTGCTGAGAGAGAAACGGACCAGCACCGTCCAATACTTTGCAAATGAAACCAGATCCATGCTTGGGATTTCAACTCAAAGCAGACCCCCTGCCTGGCATGAAAAGGGTCTCTCGTTCGATCCCCAGCAACCCCAAGGGGGCATCTGAGAACGAAGCCTTCCCAGAAGATGGAAGAACTATTGCCAAGTGTGCAAAACAGAGCTTTGAAGTTTCCATCGACTGGAAGGCTAAAACAGGACGGCCTGGGTTAGGTGCAGGCTGCCTTGCCAAATGTGGGTGGGGCTAGGATCTGGATCTCTCTGTGTGTGGGGGGGGGTTTCAAGGTTACAAAGAGGAAAAACATGATTAAACCTCTGTGGGGCTTTGGGCTCCCAATGAGCCCCTTAACTCAGAGGTCCCCCAACCTTTTTGGTCACCAGGGACCGTTTCCGTGGAGAGAGGTTTTTTTGCACGGACTGGAGAGTGTGTGGTTTTGAAGACTGCCTGCATCGCGCCGTTAGAGCTTTGCTTGTTTGTGCGGCGAGCTGCGGATCAGTGCCGGTCCACGGATCGAGGGTTGGGCAACCCTGCCTTAACTGACCCCTCAGAATAAAACCTTGGGCCAAGGCGTGACTCCATCTTCTCTGGGAACACGGAAAGGTGCTGCAGTGGAATGAGCGAATGGCTTTGGGGGACGGGAGAAAAAACTGCAGACCAGGCAGTGGGCGGATAAGAGGCATCTGAGCCTGCAGAAGGAATGGAGCATGGGAAATCTCTCAGAAGGGACACCCCCATCACCCCAGTTTCTCGGACTGTAAAGGCGAGGGAGGAGAATTGTACTTTCCAACTTGCAAGGTTCTGTTAATGTAACTTTGGGGTCCTTGGTGCTCTCTGAGCTTGGCTGTTTCCTTGCAGACGTTTCATTACCCAGCCACGTAACACCATCAGTCCTACTGCCGCTGATGTGCTAGCCCTGGTGATAACAGGCAGCTTAGCCTCCAGAAGGAATGAGGCCTGGCAAACATCTCAGAAGGGACCATCCTGAGTTTCTTGGACTGTAATGGGGGGGGGGGGGTAGGAGAGATGTGCTTTCCGACTTGAGAGATTATTTTAATGTACCTTAACTAGTGCTTCTGGGTGTGCTTCTTGTCTGGACTACCTTGCAAGGCTGACGGGTGCCAATACCAGCCACATATTTTGCTTCATTGACTGAGCTGGACGGTGGCATGATCTCGTCTGGCAAAAGAAAGGCTCCAAAGGGAGGTAATAATAATAAAGTTGGAAGGGACCTTGGAGGTCATCTAGTCCATCCCCCTGCTCAGGCAGGAAACCCAATACCATTTCAGACAAATGCCTGTCTAGCTCTCCTTAAAAACTTCCAGT